>NW_011500705.1:0-43133 GCF_000495115.2 Populus euphratica | reverse complement strand
GCCGGGGGGGGGGGGGTGTGGAATCTATCTGTCTCCGGTCCATGTTGAGGGTTAATGGCCCTCTGGTACCTAGGATTCACTTGGAAGGGGGATTAGTTTTTTCCTGGTTCTGCACAAATTACATGTGAGTCAAATAAAAAAATAATTAAAAAAAAGAAGCTAAATTTCATAAGTTCCATTTCTTCAGAGTGGTATGTAGCAGCTGTTTGTGTTGCACTACCTGAGGCTATATGTTTAATTCGGTGCATGCCTATAACTCTTAACCAATACCGCTGATATAAATTTTTAGAAAATCAACACAATATCTGCTGAATCACGCCTACAGTATTATTTTGATATGGTATCAACTTATAACTTGCAACACTTTTTCGTAGTAAAGTGTTTGGGAATACTCAGTAGAAATGTAATGTTATTCATTCTTGTCTTTGTTAAAGTGCTGCTTTTGCAATTTTTATTTGTATCCACGGTTCCCCTGCTGGAATTTTGACTCTCATTTTTACTTTTGCTAGAAAGATGAGTAAACATTACATTCTTCGATACTAAATGTGTACATATTTTTATTTTTATTCTTTTAAATAAATACTTATGTATCAACTAAAAGTGTTGGTTTCCAGGTTCGTGCTTCTGCTGTTTTTGTGCCAGAGGCTGCTGATCTGGAAGATATTTCTAGAAAATACGTGTTTGCTTATTCAATCCGCATGTCCCTTCTACCAGAAGGATGCATCATCAACGGAATGCACTTCAGCTCTTGCCAACTGCACCTGAGGCACTGGGTCATCAGTGCTAATGATACTGTTGTATCTAATATCAATGCAGAGGCTGTGATAGGCAAGGTATGGCTTAATAATTTCTTGGGTAGATATTCATTTCTATCTTGCTTTGAGTGGGAATTTCATTTTCTTTTCTTGGGTAAATATTTGGACTGCACTTACCAATCTTTCCACCCCTTTTTTCCCACCTTGTTCATAGACTTCTCAGGGTCCTCATGTGTGGCCTTCTAGATGCAACAATTGGGAGCTTCTAAAAGTGCCTACTGGGGACAAAGTAGATGATATGAATCTTATGTAATGGCTTAGTTTCCCATTAATTTAAGAAAGCTACCAGGGAGAGTGCGCGTGACCATATTGAATCTATTAGATCTTGTGTTGGACATGGATTTGCCATTGTAATATCCAACTCTTGGCAACTTCTATATGGTTTTCCACCCTTTGTGGGGTAAGCAAACTCCCAAAAAGAGATGAAGGCATGGTACTAATTTATTTTCCTTGATTCAACAAACTTGAGCTTTAGGTAGCGTGAAGATCTTACTGGCTGATGCAACTTCTTGGTCCAAAAAACGGGAGTGAAAAAATAGGAACTGCTGTTGTTCCACTTGATATTTTCTGACTCTACCAACTTGCAAGTTAGATTTCTAGGCAAATGATTGCCACGGATGATATGCCATGAACCAGGAATTCACAATAATAATCATATGAAACCATAGAAGAAACTTCTTTGTGCCTATAGAACACCGTCTAGAAGGGAAAAAAATTAAAATTAGTTGCTTTTTGCTGCATATAATTATCATAAATCTATATTATGAGGATATCTTTTGTTGTTCGGTAATTGTGCAGAATCTCAGACTTAACTTGTATGTTTGCAGTTCCCACTCTTGTTTCCAGGCGAGAATGAATTTGTTTATGAGAGTTGTACACCTCTGCCAACTTCTACTGGCTCTGTTGAAGGTTCTTTCACATTTGTCCCTGGCAGGTAGTCCACATGGATTCTCCATATCCTATAAGTTACATCACGTCAATATCTTTAGAACAAGGATTATAAGTCCTGGATGTGCCTGGATTGATCTTACAAAGATGGAACTGCCTTTTAGTTTAATGGCATTCTGTCACTATTTGGTGATTTTTGAGTTTCACATGACAGATACATAAATCTCATACGCCAATTTGATTGAACAATTATCATTAAATGAATCTGTTTATGGCTGTAGGCAATGCTTACCAAAATAGGGATATATTCGGTTGCTTGATCAGAATCTTGCTAATTCTTATAGCATTGTAATTGCCAAAACCTAACTGTGGTTTTATCCTTCAACAGAAAATTTGAACACTGCTTTATCCTAGTCCGACAATGATATTAGCAGCAACATTCACATCTTTCATGCACTAGTTTCTAATGCAAAACTCATGCGGCTTTGTTTCTTTGTTTATAACCCTATTTCTTTTGGTTTCCTCAAGATTGGCAGATCCAAAAGGAATTCCATTTAAAGTTGAAGTTGGTCGGTTTCCACTCCAACTGCCGGACTACATTTTCTGATGATCATCCTCGTGGTTGAAGGTCCTCTATAAAGAATACTTCCCTTGTTAATACATATAATAAAGTTGTGGTGTTTGGGGAAAACCTTGCTACATTTCCTGGATTGCCTGTTGTGTGTGAGCCACTGATTTCCCATTTACGAGTGCTTTGGTGGAAATGAACTATCTTCTTTCATTCTTTGTTTTGATATCTGTCATCGTACTGTTTCTTATACTATGAATTCGTTGATTTCAAAAGGTGATTATCAAAACAAAATGTTTTCAAGCCATCCCAGATAACAAGTGTTAGAAATCCTAATGCACTGGTTTTTGTCTTCTTCTTCTTCTTTTTTTTTTTAATAGCTTTCTCATTTTTGAAGTGCCTAACAGTGAATTGCCAAATCAAGAAAATTTAGAATATTTTCAAGTGTTGAATAGTGAATTACCAAATCAAAATTTATTTTTAGATACATTACCACAACGTTACGGGAACATTCATAAACAAGCCATGTGCAGGCATAACAAGCAGACTTGCAGGATTTCCCCCAGTTATGACAATATTGTCTATTGAACCCGTCAAACAAGCTCCATATCAAGTCCGGTGCTAAATGCAAGTTTTGCCCCATCCAGTTTGGCTCTAGCTCGGGGTTAATCCAGTTAAATCCATAATAGTGTTGATTTGGTTTTGATAGGTTCAAATCAATCAACTAGTTTTGACCGGATTAACTTTTGATTTGATTCTACATAAAAATCAGTCTATGTCCAGTTGAGGTCGGTAAATTACCAGGTTGCCTTCCGAGTTGAACTGGATTTTATAACAATGGGATTATCTTCTAACAGTTGATTAATACTGAATCATAACAACATGAGAGGATTACAAAGTGTCCAGTCTAAGTCTATGAACACAATAGGATGGTAAGGGTGCATCCTGATCTTATGAAAGGAACTGGTAGGGAATAATAGGTGATCTCTCAACAACTATGAGCTCAAATGTTATGTTAATTTATCCATTGTTTACAATCTGCAAATTTTTTAATTAGTTTTATGTTTTCGATTTGATTTAATATAAATTTACTTCTCTTTCAAGGCAAAACTACTACTGCTACTACTTAACCTTTGACTATCCTTATCCTAAACAAACTCCTATCCACCTGCATGATTATTGTTTTCAATTTTTCCAGAGTATGTTGGCTGTGTGTGGTATGGATTATAATAAATTTTCTCCATTTTATTATTTTATTTTATTCTTGTCCTTTAGAGTACTTCAGCATTGTTGAAGATTGCTTTGTGATAGAAAAAAGGGAATAACAAGGCTCCATGAAATGTATTAATAATGGAATATAACAATATAAAATAATATATTTTCTATCTTTCTCAATTCTCAGTTTATTGGTCCTTTATGTCAATTACGATTTTATGTGTGTGTATTGTAAAATAAAATCTATACAAATGGAGACAAGCGTTTAATGTAATGATGTAATAGATGGTATGTACCATGTGTATAACATAACATATCACTAGTTGTGTCATATAAATGGAGAAATGTTTTTTTTCTTTTTTATTTGATGATAAGTGATTTGTTTTTTGTTATATAGGAGGATTTTTAGGAGAAATGTTTTTATATTTTTTTTATCTATTTACTTTAGAAAATTAAATATTATGCTTGATAATTTTATTTTTCCTAATTGTTTTAGGATTTTTTTTTTTATTATTGTTAGGTTTTCTAATTTGTTTAGATTGTTTGTTGATTTTATTAAAGGAGATGTGAACCTCTTAAAGAGAAGGTACTTGATGTGGTGAATGATTGAAAAATAAAATTTTAAATTAGGGTTTTTGATGTGGTGATCATATTTGGCAGAATTTTATGTTGTTTGTTATCGTTGTCTTTCTTGTGTTGTTTTCATCTACGTCAATTGGTATTAAAACTTTGTATTAATTGGTATCAGAGTCTAATGATCTATGATCATTGTTTGCTTCTCGTATGATGTAAAACAATCATGATTGGAAAATGTCATAAAACAAAATGTGTTCATGAAGGAGGGGATGAAAAGGTTCCCTCTTGAGAGAAAAATAATCAGGAGATGGCTATTAAAGATACACAAAGACATATCATAGAAGACATATCATAGAGCTTCCTTGGCGGTTGGTTTAAAAGACCCAACAAGAATAAGAGCATAGTAATTTTAGGTGTCTAACTAGTACTGAAACCTCATTTCAGAAAAGGTACCTTTTTGATCGGGCATAACATTATATTGATTTTAAATTTTAAATTAAACTTTTTGATTTTGCATAAACTTTACAAGCAAAAAAATTTATCAATTGGTTAAATAAGGTTGAGAAGATTGCAAGTTTCTTAGCAAATAAAGGTGAAGCTCATTGCCAATAGATTAAAGGGGTGATTTTTTTTCACCAAAATAAAATAAAATAAAATAAAAAGGTCTTATGAGAGATAAAACAAATAAAAGATTAATGATTTTGAAAAGATGAAAGAACATTTTCTTTCATTCTAGTATACTCAAACTTTATATCAACAAATTCATATATCGAGAATATTGAGATAAAGTGGATGAACTATTGATAACACTGATGATTTTTGCCAACTAGTAGCTGTGATGATATGTTAAAAACAAAAAAGTAGTTGGTTTCCATATATTTAAATGAATTATGATAGTCCATCCAAGATGAACTGTGTTTGCAATCTTTACATAGTTTTAGAAGCATATCACATGGCTTTGATTATGGAGAAATAACAAGTTGTTAGGGGTAACTAACATATATGAATTTTATTTTTACCAGATTAACAGAGAGGTGCGTACCAACAAACAAGCACCATTCATTCAACCTGAATCAATAACTAAATAAACCACAAGTTAGGATTCGAGTTTTAAATATAGTTTTAAATTTTTAATGTTTTAGATATGGTAAAACAAACCACAAGGATGACTATTGATGGAAAAGCTATTCTAATAAGTTAGTGAGAGATTATTTAGTGGCAAGAAAGTGTAATATATTTTTTAGAATAAAAATATTCTTAAGGTGTGTATCTGAAAAGAGAAAAAGATGAAAATAAAAAATAAAAAAGAAATGAAAGAAAACCGAGCTTGGACAAGGAGTCAAGCTTGATTTGGACATGCTACTAGCATGGTAGTAGATCTATTTATGGTGTTTATTCCACTACTATCTTGTTAACAATCTTAATTTTATTTTTTTTAATCATCAATTTCAATAATTTAAAATTCATCTTTCTCATGACACAAGGTAATATTTATAATATGATAATAAATTCTTTAAAATAAATTATTAAAGATCATTTAAATAATGATCGATGCATTTATTAAATCTTTTGTAAAATGTTTTAAAAAATATAATTATCTAACTATCTTAATAAATTAATTATCTTGATTATCGATATTAAAGGTTTTTATAAATTCATCTAATTTTTTTTTATAAATTTATAAAATCTTTATATCTAAAGAATTGATGAATTCTTCCCTGACTAGATTGCCATCTTAAAACATTATCATTTACAAATTAATCAAGTATAAATTGTAATATTTAGTGAAGAAAATAAAATTTTAATATAGTTATTTTCTAGCTAAAAAATTAAGCCTAATTAATTATTTATAAAATGTGTATTTGTGTAACCTTTCTTATCCTTTCATCTAGAATTTTGAATGTAAGCAAACTTGATTGGTTCTAAAGCATCTCACACTCACCCAACTTCCCCTTCACCTCCCATTTTACCTTTTAATAATATGTCCAAACCTTGCTCAATACACACTCTCTCTATAGGGATGATTATAAATACTCACCGGTTGAGTTTTTTTTTTTTTAAGGATAATATTTTGATTTAATTTAATAAGATATGGTAGCACCTATAAATAACATATTCAGGAGAAATTGAAAGACTTATAACCTACCAATTTGCTCATATTAAAAATTCTAGATGAAATGATAAGAAAAGAAAGGAAAAATAGTTTAATACACAAACTATAAATTATACATTAAGTGTGTGAGTGTATATATATTAAATCGAGTTTTGAGTCAAGTTTAGTAATATTTATATCCTCTGTATTATCTATTGAAACCACAAATTTAGATCAAATTAGAATAATATCCATTAATTTCAGGATAAATTACCATTCATGCTCCTTCCACACCCCTCATCTTTTTAACAAAACCAGTGGGGAAATCTTGTACAAACAATAAAAACTAGAAATCCGAATTTGGAAATTCACAAAGGGTAAAAAGCTTTGTAATTATCAATCCCCGTACAAGGTAATACAACTGCATTTACACCCTCCAGAAACCTTTCCTTTTTTTTTTTAATACAAAAATACATACAGACAACTATGTGTGTATAAATATATGTTTGGTGTATTGTATAGATATAGTATATGTATACAAATAGAAAAAGTTAAAGTGTGACCATGTGAAATGGCTTGAATATGATTCTCTTTCTGTTTTTTTTTAATTTTTTTTACACTTTTTGAGTTTTTGTCTTTAAAATTGGAATTAGAAGATCTAAAAGCCCCCAAATTCTCTCTGAGAGAGAGAATTCATGTCTGAATTATTTTCCTAGGAGATTCTCTGATTCCTGGTAAATTCTTTCTCACCAATCCCAAGGAGCTCTCAGCTGCCTGATTTCTTGGGTTTGCTTACTTTTCCCTGCTTGTTAATAATCCCTTCCTTTTTTTCGTAATTTCTCTGTGTTTTGTGTAATCAGATCTCTCTCATTTTTCTTGGTTTTGTTGTTGTTATGCATAAATTTTGAAGCTTTGTATCAAGTTTGATACTTTATTAGGTTTGTTGAGTTTGTGTCTTTAGTTTTTAGTGTTTTGTTGGAATTAGAGTGGATAATCTATTGTTTTGAAGTGTAATTTGGGTGTTTCTGAGGGTTTTTTTGGCTTCTTTTAGGTGTTTGAATGTTGTGTGCAGAATCTTCAGTTTTTGCTTCAAAATCAAGATTTTTTGGCATTTCACTTTTTGTTGTGTGCAAAATGTTCAGTTTTTGGACTATTTGTTTTTGCCTTCTTGAGTTATTGAACTAGCTGTTTTAAAATTTGAATAGGGTTTTGGGGTTTTCGTGATTTGTCTGGATGGATAAGGATAAATCTCCTAGCAACCATAGTAGTGGTTTACCACCACCTTCTGGGAGGTTTTCTTGTTTTTCACCCTCTGGGAGCTCTTATAACGTGAAACCTGAGCAATCGCCTTCTACATTTCCTCCAAAGGCTCCTGGCAGTAGTTCAGACCCTAGTCATTTTGGTCATGGATTGGATTCTAATCGATTTAGTCATGATATCAGCCGAATGTCTGATAACCCATCTAAGAATTTGGGCCACCGTCGTGCCCATTCAGAGATTCTCACTCTCCCTGATGATATTAGCTTTGACAGTGATCTTGGTGTTGTGGGTGGTGGTACAGATGGGACAACTTTCTCTGATGAAACTGAGGAAGATTATTTGTCAATGTACCTTGATATGGATAAGTTCAGTTCATCCTCGGCCACATCTGCTTTTCAAGTTGGGGAGTCATCAGCTCCACCAGTGCCAGCACAACCACTGACACCACTGCCTGCAACAGTGGATTTGGGTGCTGGTCCTAGCGAAAGGCCTAAAGTTAGGCATCAACATAGCCTCTCAATGGATGGCTCGACAACTATCAAGCCAGAGATGCTCATGTCAGGTTCTGAGGAGGCATCTCACGCTGATTCCAAGAAGTCCATATCTGCGGCAAAGCTTGCTGAACTTGCACTTATAGATCCAAAGCGTGCAAAAAGGTATCCTGTCTCTCATTCTTTTTAATTTTTCTATTGTTAAGGTGTGATTTGTTATATTATGAGATTGCTTTCGATGCTAATTTCATTTAGTAATATCGTGTTTGGATGGGAAGTTTTGCATGAAAATTAAAAGGTTGTGCCCGTTCTAAGAAATTGAATGTTTTTGAAACATTTTGTTTGTCTTTGGCATCTTTGAGTTAGTTATTGGCTCCATAACAACATTCTTATGAAGTGCTGAATTTAATAGTTTTCACTTTTCATAAGGTACTTGTTGTAGTGATGCCCGGCTTATGGGGGAGTTGTTTTAGGAATAGTTAGTTATATAGATGGTACAGAATCTGTGTTAAGCTGTTAAATAAAGTTTACTGGTTTTATAAAAACGATGGACTTGAATTCCTCTGCTGCGAAGTCCACATCCCTCTCCACTCTTCATCCTTCCTATTTTATACCCTCCTCTCATAGGGGAGAGAAAATAGACATGCCATCTTCTCATGTATTTTAGATTGACATCTGACGTGTTCTTTTCTGTTCCATCTTAGGATTTGGGCTAACAGGCAATCTGCTGCAAGGTCCAAGGAAAGGAAGATGCGGTACATAGCTGAACTTGAAAGGAAAATGCAGACACTGCAAACAGAAGCGACGTCGTTGTCTGCTCAATTGACTCTTCTTCAGGTAAGTCGCATAAACTCAAAGTACTTTTTTATTTGTGAACTGTATCTGGTTTAACTTGATCGTAACATGGAAGTTGTAGCCTACCTTTCATGTTTTCTGATTGTTATTCAAATTAGTAATGTTGCTATCCAGAACACATTAATGTATGTTTTATTGATAGTGGATGTGTCTTTCTTTTGTTATGCTGTGACAGAGGGATACAAACAGCCTGACTGCTGAAAATAGTGAACTGAAACTGCGTTTGCAAACGATGGAGCAACAGGTCCACTTACAAGATGGTAAGGGTCTTGGCTGAACTTTCTAAATGCAATTAGACAACTTCAGTTGCTTGTTTTGTTCCTTTTTTCATCAATATTTGTTATTTCATTATGATTTTTTTGAAGAGGCATGTCAAAACCCATTGATGTATAAAAAGTGTATGAGTGCAAACTACAATGTTGCCCTGTTTTATCTTTTCTTGCCCATGTCATCTAATAGTGATATCCACTTATGTCAGCATATGCATGGGCTAGATATTTGGCATTAGTTGTGTACGCTTCATCATTCTATGACCTGCAGATTGCCATGCACAGGCTTGTCTATTTTCTGAGCTGTGCGCAATCTAGATTTGCTTAGAACTATTGTTTCAATATGGCAGCTGTATGTAATCACACACACAGAGGCTTGTCTATTTTCTGAGCTGTGTGCAATCTAGATTTTGCTTAGAACTATTGTTCAACATGGCAGCTGTGCTCCATCTAGATTTTGCTTAGACCTATTGTTCAATATAGCATCTGCATGACTAAACCTCTCTCTCTCTCTCTCTCTCTCTCTCATGTCAGTTGACACACACCTCTCTTTCTCTCGCTTATGTCAGTTGACACACAAACACACAGAGGCTTGTCTATTTTCTGAGCTGTGCATGATCTATATTTTGCTTAGAAATATTGTTCAATGTGGTATGGTATCTGCATGCGCTAAACCTCTCTTTCTCCCTCTTATGTCAGTTGATCAGTGAAGAAAAATTAATATCCTCCTCTGTCTAGTGGCCAGGCATGCTGATTACTTGTCATTTATGACACATTTCAGTGCTAGAGGATTTTGTAGTTGTTTTTGTTGAGCTATATATGGGATCAGCTGTGGTTCTCTGTATGCTTGATTATATCAGTACTTCGATTATTTGTTGATATTAGCCTGGACGAGAGCATGCATTAAAACCATAGTGTTATTTATTTCATTCCTTGATAAGGTTCTAGGGCTAGGAACTGAGCTGACTTTTATTAATTAGTAAGATAATAGGTGTTATTTATGTTCCTTTTCGGTTCAGAAATTCTCCAAAATATGCATACTTCAGTTGTCTTAAAGTCAGGTTTTGGGTATTATTTATATACGAGTCTTAAATGAATGCGCAATTGGTAGCATTTAACTGATTGTGTACTTTGCTTGGGATGCAATAATGTTCTGATATGGTGTTAGTTATGGACAAATAAGAAATGTCTACCACACGAGGAAATAAATTTTGAAGTTACTAAGATGATATAAGATATAGCCTGGGTAGATTGAGTGGCATGTAAAAGGTGTCAAGGATGCTATGCATTGAGTTATATAGATTTTTTTGGGCCTTGCTGATGGACGTTTATTGCAGAAATGATTGTTGTTTATAAAGTTGGTGTTCAAGTAGCTCTTCCACTTCCAAATTCTCGTGCATGCTATTTATTTTGTGAATGATTTCTTATGTACTCTAAAAAATTATTGCTAACTTACCCTATGCTTTGAGGTTTATAACTTACCTTGGAAGGTGGTAGTTTTTATTCTCATCCAGGGTTGTGAATCATCTTTTGCTGTTTCTTTCTTTCTTTGTTTGTTTTTTTTTTTTTTTTTTTTTTTTTTTTTTTTTTTTTTTTTTTTTTTTTTTTTTTTTTGTAACACGCTTCTGGAACTTGAGATGAATTTGTTAGAACTATTAAATAGGAGGTAGTCAATAAAATTTGCACAGCGTCCCTGTTTCTGTGTGGTTTTGCATATTAATTCTGAAATCATCTGGATTACTAACTTCTTTTGTTACTCGTCTTAATGATGTTATTTGTTTTGCGATAGCCTTGAATGATGCACTGAAAGAAGAAATTCAGCATCTGAAGGTACTGACTGGTCAAGTGCCAAACTATGCATCTTTTGGAGGAGGCCAGCAATTGTATCCCAATAATCAAGCAATGCATACTTTCTTAGCTGCACAACAGTTTCAACAACTCCAAATTCATTCGCAGAAGCAGCAGCAGCAGCAGTTCCAGCTGCATCAGCTTCAACAGCAACAACTTCAACAGCAGCAGCAACAAGGTGGGGATTTGCAAATGAGAGGTTCAATGGCTTCTTCAAGCCAGAAAGATAATTCATCTGAGGATAATTCCTCTTCATGAAAGGACTGAGAATAGCATGATCATCAGACCAGCTACAGAATGTTCTGTCTGCTTTTGTTTACAACCTAGTTACAATCTGTTGTCACATAGGACATTTACCTTTTATCTCCACTTTTAGATACTTTACATTCATACCTCATTTAGGCGGGTTCTATATTCTAGTTTCCTTGAAGATTGAGTTTATAGCTTAAGCATTTAATATTAGTTTATGTAGAACCTTTCTTCCATCATGGCCCTTTGATGGCGATTTGTTGATTCAAAATTCTAAGCTTTGTCCTCGGGTGTACCCTTGTTCTCTACTTGTGTGATATTGGATGCTTGCGTGTTTGGTCACCTTTGTTGCTATACCACAGCCTTAACTGCATTTTTCTTGACTATTAAGCTACAAAATTCAGCATTTATTTGGCAAATCTTACTGATCACAAGGGGATGAAGATTCTCAAGGAAAAAAAAAAAAAACTCGGGGAAGAGATCTAGAAAGTGACAGAGAAGTCTGCAAGTTGTTTAACCATTGTTAAATGAAGGAAATTCCAAATTAAAGACGACATTTAGTACACCACAGATAAACAAAATAACCATCAAAGATGGTTTCGATGCTAGGGATAAGGAATGGTAGCAATATGGTTATGAGCTACAGTTCCAATCCATAGCTTCCCTTCTACTTCTCTGACTTCACTCACTAGCTTCATTACGACACCCTTCGGATCCTCAAGAACTTCCAAGATTTCGCCATTCTCATTGAAGAGGGAAACAACTGTGTACATCTTCATGCCCATCAGCCATGCTAAGTACCTCATACGGATTGGTAACCGGAAATAGACACTCTTCACCCATGGATTGTGTGTAAGAACCTCTTGAGCTGCTGTCCTGCAACAATCTATTGCAACCCAGAATTGGCCTTTTTCATTCAGTCTTACATTGTCTGGAAAACCAGGCAAGTTTGCAACAAGTTCAACCTTTCCAGTTTTCGGTCCTTCTAGCCAGTATTTCATTATTCTGTGGCATTTCCATAACAAAATGATCAAGCTTATTATTACTTTGTAACCTACAAAGTGTTAATGTTCATGATGTTCATAGTCCAGTATTTGAATAGAATACTAATTTTGGATCTTACAACACCACGGTTATGTCAGAATTCTGTGAAAATTTTGGGGAATTACAGAGATATCTATACACATTACCTGCAATTGGTGGTCTCAGTGAAGACCAGGAAAGTTTGATCCTTAGATAGCTGAACTCCATTTGGAAATGCTAAGCCATCCAATACAATGTGAGTCGTTTTGGTAGGAGGGTCATATCTGAGAAGCCTGCCAGTGGATTCTCCTTCCAACAATATGAAGAAATGGTCCCTGCAAAAGAAATTCCTATTAAAATCTCCAAAACTTAACAAAATTAGCCAAATCTTGTAAAAACAGCTTCTGTTTTTGTGTACTCTTACACCCTGTCGTATCTTTTGCTGGTGTCAGTAAAGAAGATGGATCCATTCTTGTGAATGTCAAGGTCATTTGCAAAGAGTATTGGGTCCCCTCTCACATGAGTGGCCAAAGGAGTAGCAAGTCCTCCTTCAGGTCCAACAACCAGAAGGCCATAATAAGCATCAGCAATGTACAAATTTCCACTCTCTTTGTGGAACCTCAGACCTAATGGACGACCACACAGTTTCTCATGCTTCCATTGCTTAGATGTGGTTGAGTCAACTCCCCTAGCACAAAGTTTCTCTGACCTTTCAAAGCCAATTCAAAGAATAATTAAGCATGTTTCAAAGCCAATTCAAAAAATAATTAGCACAAATTTTCTCATGCTTCCATTGCTTAGATGAACTTGATGATCCTCTTGACTTGTTGAGATATATAGTGGGTTAATTTTCAACAAATGAAAATATGATGTGTTTTGATGATGTCATTTATAGAACTTACCAGTTTGTGGAAACAAGAGCAAATGTTTCCCATCCAACATCCTCTCCCATCCATCTCACAACACGTCCATCAGCCAACCCAGCATAAGGGCCTCGCCCCAGGCTGTCGAACTCCAACGATTCAGGGCCGAAAACTTCATCGACAAACTCCAAATTCCCGGACCCTAATCTGCTTTTATTGTCTCTAGGCCAGTTTTCCATGACTTGCTTGTAAGGTGCAAGGTCATGCTTGACAGGCTTGAAATCATGGTGTCCCAAAGGTCCCATTTTAAACGGATCCATTATAACAAAACCTATAGCTAAAGCAAGTACAAGGAGAAGCGGATGCTGCAACAAGGTCCCATCTCTTTGTGATCCTTTCTTCTCCATCCCGAGGATCTTTGTTAGAGAGAATGTGGGTTGTGGTAAGGAAATATCTAGTAGGGGTGCGAATGGTGGATCATGAGGACACAACTAAGTGGATTTTCATATGTTAAGGAAATTGAGAGCATGCAGTGTTTGTGATTTCATTGCGTTCATAAGTAGGTTGTCTGTTGTTGGCCATGTTAATTGCATTTCTTCTTGTTGTTGAGAAATAAACAAGAAATTATGATTTCCTTGTAGGAAAGCGAGTTGAATTTTATCCTTAAATCTAATTCAATCAAGACATGCAGATATGAGCATTTCCTTCATGAATGGAATCTTCTTAACTAGTAGTGAATGTAAGTTTGGCTGCATTACAGGCAATGCAATTTGTACAAAACAACTTCTGTTGGACAACTGCAGAGGTTAAGCCTCATCATGATAAAGCTTCAGAGTCAATAATGGAACGTCCTTGCCTTTTCAAGAGCTTTATCCCTTTGAAATCCCATCAATTAATTCTGAATTCCATACCCTTTACATATTCTTGTGTCATTTGACAGAATTAAGACCAATTATTATCATTTTGTTTGAACATTGGAGGACTGAAAAACACCAATTATAATCATTTTTTACTAAGATAACTAGCAAAGAAACATGATGGTATAATCAATAGAAACACTGGTAATCAACAGAGTTGAGGCAAATTGGAAGAGAAAATGATCTGAACAATCCATGTGATTATAGAAGATGTTTCTACACTAGTACTAGTAATTAACAACAGAAATCAATCAGAATCACAGAGTCCATTGGAGCCTAGCTATTGCACTAGCAGAAGCATTTGAAGCAGTATATATATCAGAATGAAAACAAGATCCTATTTACTGATTTGAATATAGTATAGAGATCATATTGCAGCTGAAAAGAAATAACATGAAACATATGATAAATGAACAATTGTCAGATGTTTGTAGCAAAATTACTATGTATGATACATAAATTAAAGAAAGAAAAACAACAGTTAAACACAACCAAAAGTCCTTCAAACTGTCAGCAAATTAAACACAGACAATTCATCCCTTCAGGGTTTTCGACGATCCCATTTAAAACCCTTCAAAACCTTTGAGCTATCTCCCACCACATCTTCAAGGGAAGCAAAGCCTGGTTTGTTAACAAAGGTAGAGTCGAAAAATTCTGCCTCCCTTTATCCTTCTTTACGAGACCTTTCCTTTCGATTGTGCAAAAATAATGTTACAAATTTGCCATCTTCTAATAGAACGTTCCTGTTCTCCAAGAAATCTATCACTTGAACATCCCTTGAATAGCAGTATCTAATGTTGAAATCCACAACAAGAATCTCAGTCCAAGATCCCTCAACGCCATACTTCTTCATCAGCCATACCCCTGGCAGACTTTGGATTTAAACTATGATCACAACTAAAAAAATAAATGGAGCTTTTAAATAACCCTACATCTACCCTTGATTTAGAATTTTGAAAATCTGGTGGCAATGAGTGATATAAATTTCTCAGTTTCAAATCAAAAGCACACATTCGAATCAGCCACCGAACTGTCCATGATAAGCCAATGAATAGAACCATTAACGTAGACATCAGTAAAACTTACCCAGCTATACCGATTATAGTATTTATATTTTGGCACAACAATGTTTATCCACTCCGCAGAAGTGCAGAACCAATTGTGTTGACCTCAGCTCCTATGGTAGCATCTCCATTCAATGTTAGGGAAAGCTATCCCACAACCGGCGGAGGCAGAAATTTTTCTGTCCTGAGCTATTCAATAAATATATAAATATTTTTTAAAATTAATTATTAATTTATATACATAAATTTTTAAAGTTAATAATAAAATTTTAATTCAAATATATTATTCAAAATATTAAAAAATAAATTTCAAAGTACATAAAATTAAAATAAAAGCAAAAATAAACTCACTATTAAAGTTATATCCTTTAATGTTTTGTGGAATATAATTCATCTATAATTAAATCTAATCGATATTGTAACAACCTTTTAACCGAGATAAAATAATAATCTGATGTCAATTAGAAAACAAAGTAATTAAATTTTTTTTCTTTCTCAATTCCTCCTTTCTTTGATTCTTTCTTAGATTAGTGTTTTATAAGTTGAATTTTGTAAGTTTACAAAGTTATTCTCTCACTTTTCTTTTTTTTTTTCCTTAGATTTTTTTATGTTTTCCCCTTACTTTTCTCTATTTCTCCCTAACCTTTTCTTTTCTTTCTTTTTCTATTCTGCTTCTGCCTAATTGGCAACATATAAAAAGAAAGAAGAGCTAATTTATTTTATTTTTTAATAAAAAATAACTATTTTACTTTTAATGACCTGTTTTGCTTTTTTTTTTTTTGTTAGCACTACCAAGCTCCATTCATCCTAAAATTTTAACCAAATTTTATTCAATATATTTTAAGATTTATTGCAAAATTTTAGCTCAATTTGATGGTCAAATTGAAAATTACGCCCAATAACGTATATAAAACTAATCAAATTGTGATTTTTCATCAAATTTCTGAATTTCTCAAAAAATTATGAAATTTTAACCCAAGCTAAAAAATCATATTAAAAGGTTTCACGTAAATTGTTAGAATTTTTCAATAACTCTTCGTTCATCCTAAAATTTTAACCAGATTTTATTCAATATATTTTAAGATTTCTCATAACATTTTAGCTCAGTTTGATGGTCGGATTGAAAATTACGCCTAACAACGTATGTAAAACTGATCAAATTGTGATTTTTCATCAAATTTCTGATTTTTTCAAAAAATTATAAAATTTTAACCCAAGTTAAAACATCATATTAGAAGGCTTCACTTAAATTTTTAAATTTTTTTGATAACTCTCCATTCATCATAAAATTTTCACCAGATTTTATTTAATATATTTTAAGATTTCTCGTAAAATTTTAGCTCAATCTGATGGTTGGATTGAAAATTACACCCAATAATATATGTAAAATTAATCAAATTATAATTTTTCATCAAATTTCTGAATTCAAAAAATTCTGAAATTTTAACCTAAGTTAAAACATCATATTAAAATGCTTCGTATAAATTTTTAGAATTTTTTAATAACTTAATTAAGAATTAAAATTTTTTTTTATATAAAACTAGTAAAAAAATATTAATAAAACCTTGTCCTGGCTACAACACATCCCAGCCTTTAGCATACCTCTGCCCATGCCCACACCGATAGAAATATTTGGTGTTCAGATTGAATGGAAGCATGATATACTCACCCGTAAGAGGATTTAGTGTCCACATATCATAATATACCTTAGCCCATCCACGTACTTTGGAGCGTACACAAAGCAAACCCTGGCTTGAATTCTCTATCGAAAATCTTATGAAAGCTCATAACTCCATTCAAACGCAGCAGCCAGGCTCTTATCATAAGATTCACTAGATCCTCCTTCATATTGATCAAGAAAGTAAGGTTTGAACCATGAGTAGTGTAGCTCAACCAGTTAAATTTTTAATTTATTTTTTAGAAATTACCAGTTCAAGTCCTATAAATTTTAGAATTATTAAAAATTTATATGATCACTAATTTTAAATTCTATGAGATTAGTTGAAATATGCATAAGTTAATCTGGACATTCACTTTAATCCAAAAACAAAAAGTAGAGGTATGCAGATCGCAACAAGCTGGAAGTTGAAGGGCCTTTGTCTACACATAGTACTAAATTAGAAAATTAGTGACATGTATGTTTGGAGTTGAGATATTTTATTTAATGATAAAGCAACACCAAGAGGCTTTGGAACTGATACAAGCATAGTTTTAAGACCTATTCTAGTGGTTGACTCGGTTCAAGGCTTGGGTTTTGGGTTTTGACCGGGTCACCGGGTTTTAACTAGGTTACCAGGTTGGCTGGGTCAATTTTTTAAAAAAATATTAAAATGATATCGTTTTAATAAAAAAAAATTAACAGGTTACAACCGGGTTGTCAGGTTATACCGAGTTTTTCCTTTCCTTGTTTTTTTCTCAATCCAACCTGATTCCAGCCTTGGGTCTACTTGACAAGTGAGGCTAATTTTCAAAATTATGGATACGAGAAGCATTGGAATCCTTCCACAATATAATGATTGGCGATATCGATGACCACTATAATTGTATAAATATTATACTCTCTTTCAATTTTAAGAGTGAGTAATTCAGAACATTCTAGCTTTTTTCCAGTTCCTCAAATAGATGTCTATGGTTATTGTTATCTATATACAGATCTTGGGTTTGGGGACTTGATAAGTGAAAAATATATATTTTTTATTTTTTTACACTATGATTTTTAATGTATTTTGAGTTTATTGATAGTTATTTTTATGAGTTCGACATGCCTAAAAAACTTTATGAATTAATTGTTAAAGGATAAGAAATTCAACATTTTCTTTATGTTTCTAACTTGGTTTCTTGTGGCAGGTTTTTCACCAAGTTAAGGTTCTGTCATTTAAATGTGGGATGAATCAAAGTTAAATTACATATATCAAGCTTTCCATGAAGATATTATGAATAGAAATCAAAGTTTGTTTGAACCTCTAATCAAACCTATAAAATCAGGTTGAAATCCTACTTGTAGCAAGATTCTCTGCTTTACAATATAGATTCTAAAAGGTATATCTTTAACTTCATATATCAAAATCATGTGATTAAAAAGTCTAAAATCATGTATAGGACTACAACTTTCATGAAGGATAAAATGTTAGATAAAATCATTTTGAAATTGAAAATCCATGCTCAAGTTGAAGGACGAGATTGATCTCTTGATCTGATAAGGAAACTAATGGTACCAAGCATCTCACAATGGCTGAAAGTTTGATATAGAAATGGTGGGCCTTAGAATCCAAGAAAAGTACAAATTAAGCCTCTAACATTCAATGAATGAAAGAATACATTTGGAATGGCTGGATATTATAAGAAATCAAGTCAGAAACAAAGTCTAAGTTGCAGTAAAGTCTAAATTATAGCAAAATTGTGATAGCAGTTAAGTCAGTTTTTAACATAAATTTTGAGGAATTTAAATAATTTTAATGACCAGATAAAAAAGAAGAAATTAAGTAACATTAAGGAATCCTAACAAAAAAACAACAACTAAGAGAGGGAAAAAAGAAAGCAAATTAAGGTATAAATAATCCCTCTTCTTTTTATCTGCACTATTCTTTTTTCTTTATTTTTGTTAATTTTCCAGCTATTATTAACTAAACTTTGGCTTTCACTTTAGAGGAGTTTTGTTCCATTATAATTTTAGATTATGAGAAGGGATATTTATAACTTTATTTCTAGACATTCAATTATTTATTTTGCCTGAATTTGGTATGTAAGTTATTGTTTTTATTAAAAAAAATTTAATGGGTTTTGTTGTAAGCATGTTTTTCTTTTTGTGAGTTTTCATTCTGTAATTTTTGATTCCGTAATTTTTGATTTGTATCAAGAATAAAGCAAAGTAAATTAATTTATTTGATTTAACTTCCAGGTTAAAAGAAAAGAGCAAGTAAATATCATTAAGCTTTTTAACAATAGCTTGGAGTTCTTGATCTTCTTCTTTTTTTCATTCTTAAAGCTTTCATCCCTTAATATAAAATTGATTTTCAATCATTAATTTAAGTGATGTCAAGGAATTAATTAGGAGCTTTTTTCTAATTAATTTAATATTTCTCGATCTTCCTTACCTAAAGAAATTTTAGTATTTATTTGAATTAAAAAAATACTTATTTTAAATCGATGATCAATCCAATTCATTAAAGGAACAAATCTCTTTTGAACCAAGCATATAACACTGAATTAGCTTTTACATTTTCTTTTCAGAATTTTAATTTTCTTTAATTTTCTTATCAAATCCGGCAATCCACAAAAACTCCCTCTATTGTTCTTATTTTAGTTACTTGCCTTGTGATGATTGTATTAATCTATGGGTAATGAAAGAATATGGTGTTGTGGAATCCTGGGCTGAAATGCTGGTTATAGAGCACCATATGCCTTTCTGGGAAACCATGGGATTCTAAGGTGATCAAGTTCTTTGAAAATAGGAATATTCTGTTCTTGGTTGACTACTATCTATGGTTTTATGATGCTGGAAAAAAAATGTTATGAAAGGGTGGAAGATGCTGAGGATATATCTTATCTTATTGCAATATCTCATACTTTTACCTTTGCTTCTATTAAAGATATCATGGCAGGAGAGATCGGATGAGAGATGAAGACAATCGATCAGCAGAAAAATTAGCCTGAAATACATCATATAGCATTGCTAGCTTGTTTGAAAGAAAAGCTGCTACCTGTATGTGCTGTTGCTTCTAATTTTTTTCTTAGTTTTAAATCAAATTATTTGTTGATTTCCCGACTATAATCATGTTTTTCAAGTTGTTGTTATTTCAAGAATCCCTTGTACGTAGTTAATTGCTCTCTTTGTTACTCTATGGTTGCTTTGATTGTGAATTTACATTGTTCATCTATAAAAGCTTGAAATGATGGACATCATCCTGCATTCATGGTAAATGCAAGAGGTTAGCAAGGGCCAACCTTTTTTTTTTTGGTTTTTAGTAATTGAGATGCATTATCAAAACAACGCTATTAAGAGGATGACAACTGAGAAAAACTTACAGTAGAAAATCATAATTGTGGTGAATAATGTGCCTATATATTATGTAAAATTGGGAGCACTCCCCTTAATCCATCGAGCAAGATGGTAGAAAGTAAAATCATAATTGCAAGAACAATTTATAGCTTGCTTCTTGAATAAGAGTTTGTTTCAGGCTATCTATATATTCCGAAAAATTCAAACACTCAGCATGAAAATAACCCTCCGCTGAAACTTCCCCCTCGCCATACTATATCATTCCCGCAAAATTGATTCAATTTCAGATACACAAAATGGACAAAGTGCATCATTGTGGTGAATAATGTGCCCGTATGCAAGGAACCCTATTGTGCTGAGACTACGTACCTTGAAGCATTAACCAAAGGAAGGCATCCACTTTAGGAGGCATCCAGCCCTTCCAAAGCAGATCAGAAAAAGAATTAGCCCTTGGATTACAAATCCTATCGATTAGACGAGTGGCCAACTTCACCGTATAAGCACCATTCTTCTCCACATTCCAAATCTTAACATTCGATCCACCTGTAACAGAAATGTGCTTTTCTACTTCGGCAAGTAGTGAAGCTAGTTGATTCTCCTCACGGGACTGAAGCACACGGGTCCAGCTTAGAGAAACAGAACCAGCTGAAATATGAACATCCTTCGCCATGGCTTGTTTCTGAGCAGACAGCCTAAAGAGGTTAGGAAAAGACACATTTAGCGGGAAATCCCCACACCACCGATCACCCCGAAAAGAAATAGTGTTGCCATTTCCAATTTTAAAAGAGACACCTGCTTTTACAGCTGCTAAAATTCCAAAACAGAAGTCGGGGACTCGTAAATTCCATACCAAGTTGCTGAGAGATGGTGATCAAAAGTGAGTAGACCATTTTCAAAACAAGGCTTATACTTGTTAACAATAAATTCCTGCCAGTCCCATACTATTTATTATCAAGATTCCACGTCCATTCGAAGATGAGAGCCAAGTTTTTGTTCTAGATAGTAGATAGGGTAGAAAATAATATAAATTATATATTAAAATTTTATCTAATAATTTAATTTTTTAGATTGAATTGATTTTTTGATATGTATCAAAGTATTTATGATCAAACGATCACGAGTTTGAATTTCATTATTTTTATTTATTTGATAAAAAATTAAGTATAACATAATAGGAATTTATACAAGTTTCAAACTTAAAAAACTTTCACTTAAATAAATGGAATATATTAAAAAATAATATAAATTATATCTTAAACTTTATCTAATAATTAAAATTTTTAAATTAAATTGATTTTTTTGATAGATAGAGCCCCGGCCTAGTCCACCACCGTTTTTTTCACATATTGCCGTGTTCCAAGCCACCTTGCTAACTTTATTCCTTTCCGAACACCCATTCAACAAAAACCTTCTGGTCATAGTTGAGATAGAATGAAGTACCCCCTTGGGAAATTAAAAAACAAACATATAGTATAAAGGAAGGGAGTTCATAACTGCTTTAATTAGACAAATGCGACCATCTACACTAAACAATTTACCCTTCCAAGATCCAAGCCGAGCTCTAATTTTGGAGATGACAGGTTTCCATGTTGATAAATGACATGGATTTGCACCTAGTGGCAAGCCTAGGTACCTGACAGGAAAGCTATCCCTTTAGCAAAAAAGCAAATCAGCCATACCTGAGGAGTACCCATCATCCAGATTAATACCAATCAATGAGCTCTTGTGGAAATTTACACGAAGACCTGAAACAAGCTCAAACCACCGTAGTATCATCTTAACATGAACAAGTGACTGTTAATAATTTGGAGAAAAAATCAAGGTATCGTCTGCAAATTGCAAGTGGGATACATATTTACCGTCACTAACCTAGAGATCCTTGAAGTACCCAGCATCAGAAGCTCTCTGAAAAAGAACAGATAAGCCTTCCACTGTAATATCAAAGAGGAAGAGAGATAATGGGTCACCTTGTGGAAGACCCCTCTGTAGACTGAACTCTGGACTTGGGGAGCCATTAATGAGAATGGCCATTTTTTCCGTGGAAAGGCATTCATAAATTAACTTCCTCCAGACAGAACCAAACCCCACATGATCTATAGTAGCATCAAGATAATCCCACATAACAGAGCCAACTTTATCCTCTTTCCCAGAGGAGCGTTTCCGACTCCGACTATCATCCATGTACTACCCATACTAGATCTGATCAATTTCCTATCCTCCCTCCTCTAAGTTCTTTAATGATTTTTAAGAGTGGATTCGCCTTGTCGGTGGTCCTTTGATTTCTAATAGTAATAAATAAAGATAATAAGGAATAGAAATAAATGAAGTATTAATTGA
Source organism: Populus euphratica (assembly GCF_000495115.2). NCBI lineage: Eukaryota > Viridiplantae > Streptophyta > Magnoliopsida > Malpighiales > Salicaceae > Populus > Populus euphratica. The sequence goes on along the minus strand of NW_011500705.1, from coordinate 20,804 downwards.
TTTAGCATTCCATTGGCTAGAATGAATTCTCTGGTTCTCTCTGTTTCCTTCAGCTTGACCTAAATTGATCAACCACTCAAAGAGAGAAACAGAATCTGCAAGTAGATTTGTCAAACACTCACAAGAGATTCTGCTAACACACACATGTTTTTGGTGGAATACAAAACACTAATTATTAGCACTCTCACACCTTTTATTATCAGAATCCATCCATTAAGTATAGACATTTAAGAATGTCTTCTACAAACCTTAAAGTACTTAAACATTTGATTAGACCATGTTTAGTTTCAGATAAATGGAAACCAGTGAGGCTATTTTCTGGTTCATTTCCATAACTAGACAATAAGAGATAGATGCAACCAGGAGAAACCTGAAAACAACTAGAGCTATATCATGAGGGTTTCCTGACCTGACAGAGCTAAGGCTGCACAACCAGCAAACAGAGAAACAATACAAAGGACCAGAACGTCAGTGAAAAGAGGGAACCATAAAAGAAAAGGAGGGAAAAAAAAGGAGCCAAGTTATAGAAGCTCCAACGTAAGGATCTGATTAAAAGTCCTAGCAAGTAGAATCTCTTAATTTCGCTCTGGATTTCACCTTCAGCCAGATTGTTGTTAGTATTGTTACTTGCTTACCCCTGTCGATGTGTCATGATAATGCTACCGCAACTACCAAAGTAATCAAAAGTAGACAGCATAGATGTATTCAGGGAAGAAGAGCAGTGCTAGTTCAAGGTCATTGAACTCTTAATAATAAAAAGCTTGAAAACGAAAACAATTGGAAAGAACAGTATCAGCCACCAGGGTTCAAATCTCAGGCCACCGAATTACTGAAAATCTCTGATTCTTGTTTTAGCTTGATTGAGAAGTAAAAACTTTATGAATCTCTAGCCTCCTTGTAGATGGCCTGTTTCTTATCAAACATGAAAGGTGGACTTCATTAGTTTCAGTAGGGGAAAGTAAGCTGGTCCAAAGATAAACCTATAAAACTAAAGAAGGAAAAAACTTGAGAGATCCTGCAAGAAAATATATATAGATTCACCTCCTTCACGCTTTTCGACAAAGCTTTTTTTTTTCTTCTTCTTTCATACCCAGGACGTATAATAATGAATGTGAGATGGTGACCTTCAATGGTCTCTCAAAATCTCTTCCATTTATTCCATGTAATTATTTTGTTATGTAAAACCCACTGTTTTTTAGTATTAATCCATACATTAACAATATTTCATTGTGTAGAGAGAAGAAGTATATCCCTTGGCTTGAGTGTCAAGGACAATCTCGCTACTTCCACTCTGCAGCAAAGCCTAGGCCCCTGGATGGTTTTTGTAATTATCTCTATTTTTTTAATCTTATTTTTGTTATTTAATTTAAAAATTCTAATGCTAATTGAATGTTATTCTCCATGCACGTAACGATTCTTTTTCTATAAGGACTTAGGTATAGTACTAGTATAAATTGGGCAGCCAAGTTTTTTTCTTATAGCGATAAGCTGCCTATTGACCTTCTCCCTACCTAAGATTTTCAACACATAGCTGCTGCCTTTTCACTATTCCAAGTATTTCTTTCACCACTCTGCTTCTTTCTTTCCCATCGCGAAAGATTTCAATCAAAGACAACCAGCAGCATCTGAAAACAATGCCCTGCTATATATCAAATCTGCCGAATCATATCCTTGAAACAATCTTCTCCAAAGCCACTATCTCTACTCTTAAAAGTTGCAGGGACGTCTGCAAGTCATGGAAACATATTCTTACAAACCCTAGTTTTGCCCTGCTCCATCAACGTGGAAGTGCTAATAATAACCTCATTCTTTGTTTGGGAACTAAATTCACGGGATCATATTTCGAAAGAAATATTTACTGGCTTGAATTTGGAGAATTTAGCCACTTTAATCTGGCGAGAACTTGGGCGTTGGAGCCTGATTTCATCGTCCACTTTGTCAATTCATGCAACGGCTTGGTTTGTTTATACTTGACACGATTCAATTCTGATTGTATTTTGTGCGTATCAAACCCTATTACAGGTGAGTTTGTGCATCTGCCGCAACTTGAATATGATAAGTACTGTAAAACGAATATGTGTGGACTTGGATTTAGTTCGAGCACAGATCAATTTAAGGCTATTAGAATTTTCTCAACAATGGAAGACAGTATTTTGCATGCTGAGACATATACGTTTAGAGCTGAGAGTATTATATTTAATGATAAAGCAACGCCAAGAGGCTATGGAACTGATACTTGGAGAAGCATTGGGATCGTTCCGCAGTATAATGATTGGCGTAAATATTGTTGGAGATCTTTCAATGCATTTGTTAATGGATCTTTTCATTGGATTATCGATATCGACGACGATTATGACCGTACAAATATTATATACTCTTTCAATTTTGAGAGTGAGCAATTCAGAACATTCTTATTGCCGGTTCCTCCAGTAGATGTCTATGGTTATTGTTATCAATATGCAGACCTTGGGGTTCTCGGGGACTCCCTCTACTGTTCTTATTTTAGTTACTTGCCTTGTGATGATTGTATTAATGTATGGGTGATGAAAGATTATGGTGTTGAGGATTCTTGGGCTCAAATTCTGGTTATAGAGCACCGTATGCCTTTCTGGGAACCAAGGGATTTCAAGGTGATCAAGTTCTTTGAAAATAGGACTATTCTGTTCTTGGTTGACTACTACCTATGGTTTTATGATGCTGAAAGAAAATGTTATGAAGGGGTGGAAGATGCTGAGGTTATATCTTTTCTTTATGCAGTATCTCATACTCCGACCTTCGCTTCTATTAAAGATATCATGGCCGGAGGGATCGGAAACTATCGAATGAGAGATGAAGACAATCGATCCACTGAAAAATTAGCCTGCAATACATCAAGTAGGATTACACGCTAGTTTGAAAAGAAAAGCTGCTAGGCATCACTGCTGTTGCTTCTAGTTTTCTTCCTTAGTCTTAAATCAAATTATTTGTTGATTTCCTGATTATGATCATGTTTTTCAGTTTTGCTGATTATGATCATGTTTTTCAGTTTTGATGTTATTTCATCAAGCCATTGTAGCTTATTGCTCTCTTTGCTACTCGATGGTCGCTCTGATTGTGAATTTAATTACGTTGTTCAGCTATAAAAGAACTCGATACGAGAGACCATCATCTTGCATTCTGAGTTGCTGACAGATTAATCCTTTTTTGTTTATTCCGGCAACCGAAGAAGAAAATAAAGAAGCAGTAATTCATGGTAAATGCAAGAGGTTAGCAAGGGCCAACTTTATCCTTTTCTCAGGGATCTTAGATGTAAGAACACTAGGAGCGTTGTCGACTCCAACTATCATCCATATACTATCCATATATACGAGATCTGACCAACTACCTATCCTACCTCCTTTATGTTCTTTTATGATTTCTAAGAGTCGATTCATCCTTTTAACCATCGGTGTTCATGGAATTTCTAATAATAATAGATAAAGATAATGCATTTCTAATAGTAAATAAATAAAGATAATAAGGAAAACAAAGAAATTAAGTTTTAACTGATTTAGGATTCCAGTGGCTAGAATGAATTCTTTGGTTCTCTCTGTTTGCTTCTGCTTAACCTAACTTTTGAGTGAAAAAATGGTGGGGAGTCAAGGCTTTGACCATGTTTAGTTTCAGATTAATGGAGACCAATGAGGTTATTTCGATAAGTAGACTATATATGATAGATGAAGCACGGCGAAACCTGAAGACAACTGGAGCTATATCATGACAGAGCTAATTAAGGCTGCACAACCAGCAAATAGAGAAACAGTGGACAAGATCAGAAAGTCAGGAAAAGAGGGAACCAAAAAGAGTGGGGGAAAAAAAGCCAAGACATAGAAGCTCCACTGCAAGAATCTGTTAAAAAACCCTATCAAGTAGATAAATCTTCTAAATGTTTTTAAAGAAGGAATATTGTTATATATTATAGTGTTAGTTTTTTTTTTAATATTTTTATATTGTAGAAATAGAAGTAGAAGTGTTTTTGTTAATAAATTTATTCACTGGCTTGTACGAAGAATAGGTGGCAATCTGGGAATATATGCTTTCAATTTTGACACTGAACGATTCAGAACATTCCCATCTCTTCAAGCTCTAGGGGACAGATATTCTACGCATTCGAATGTTGATATGAGCACTTTTGGAGACTCCCTCTGTATGTATTATCAGGCCGAGAACAACCTGGAGGTAGATTTATGGTTGATGAAAGAATATGGTGTTGCAGAATCTAGGACAAAAATACTGGTCATTTTGGAACTGAATAGCTTCTTAAGGAAAGGAGATATTCATAAGATGTTCTTGTACAATCCTGGAAAGAAGATTTTTACAGAGCTGGACACATATGGGGTCACCATTCATAATAGACAAGTAGGTGAAATAGGAAGTGGCACGAGCAGCATATTTGGTTCTGCTACATGTTTTGTTCACAAGCCAAGCTTTGTTTCACTCCAAGATATGTTTGGCATTGACTACTCGAAGGCTTAAATCTCAAAGTAAGACATTTAACTCAAAAACTTAGTTATTTCTCCATTCTTTTCGGGGATTGTAAGACTTTTGGTTTATGTTTTAGAAGTGTTAATAGATATAGCTGTTTAGGATTTTAAAAAAATAAATTCCCACTCGATGCTAATGCTGCTGCTGCTGCTTCATCCTTTAAATAATACTCTTTGATTCGTAGAGATTATATGAAACAAAATACTCTTGTATGGTTATTGCAGATTATATAGAGTATTACTTCAACACTGATTTTAATTTCTTCGTTTGCAAAGGTGAAGGTTTAATTGGCCCTACTTTCTTCAATTGAAGATATGCATTTGACCCCTTTCAGTCCCAGCTTTCCTGTAGTATGATACGATGATCAAATGTGCATGATGGACAGAATTCAAAGCACTCTATCAAATAAGATTTCATTCAATAGAAATTTTATATGCCATGTATTGCAAGTTAATTTTTCAGCTGATTGTCTCTCTCATTCCATAGTCTGCGATCTCTCCTGCCACCAAATCTTTGATTGAAACAAAGCTTGGAGTGAGAGATATTACAACAATGGATTTATCCTTTGCAGCTTCCAGCATTTCACGATAACATTTTCTTTCACGATTATACAGCCATAATTTGTAGCCAACCGAGACCAGAATATTCCCATTTTCAAAGAACTTCATCACTTTGAAATCCTTTGGTTCCAACCGATGCATTGCATGCTTTATAACCAGCAAGACTCCTCGACACCATAATCTCCCATTGCCCATGCTGTAATGTATTCATCGCGAAAAGTGATTAAAACAAGAAAAATAGAGGGAATCCATGAAAACTCCAGCATCTACGCTTCGAAAGCCGTCTAAGTAGACAGAAGGTGCAATAAGAATGTTCTAAATTGCTCATTCTCAAAACTGAAAGAGGATATAATATTTGTACGGTGATAATCGTCTTCGTTTTCTATAATCCAATGAATAGATCCATTAACAAATGCATCGAAAGATCTCCAACAATATTCGTTCCAATCATTATATCGAGGAACGACTCCAATGCTTCTACGAGTATCAGTGCCAGAAGCACTAGAAGTTGTGTTATCATTAATTAAAATGGTATCTGTTCTAAATGTGTATACCCCGGCATGCAAAATTCTATCTTCTTGTGTCTTTATGAATAAAACACTAATAGCCTCAAATTGATTAAGCTGATTGAAGAATGCCTCCTACCATCGAGTAAAAAGAAGTGTATTCTTGGGACAGTTTCGGCCCTCCAAAACTAGAACACTTTTAGGGCAAGTCAAAAGCACAGGCCATCCACGTGAAGACTGAAAAATTCACAAATTTTTACTTTCTAGATGCATGAAGTTTGAACTGTTCAGTATAATATTGTTCGCACAGATTATGAGCTTGTAGGATGATCTTGTTAACCGGTGAGCTTTCGTAAGACCAGGATCTATAGTTGCCTGCCGCCAGAACTTGCAAACAGACCTGCAATATTGTTGGAGACTTGCGATTGGGGGCTTTCAAAATATCCCTTGAAGTATGTCGTAAGGGAGGATTGATACGAAACGTAGTTGGGATCTCGTGGAGCAGTCTCGCCCAAGCATATCATTTGATAGCATTTAATACGGTTCTGAGAAAGAAAAGACTTGGTAGTGTGGTTATAGGAAAAAAAAATAGAGATAATAATATGTTGATTGGAAAAAAAAAGAGATTAAAAAATATTTTTTAATATAATTTTAGAGGAAATTTATGTATTTAAAAAATAAAAAGGATATGGACAAACCTCTAAAAACACTATTTATTATTTCTCTTGTCTAAAATTTCTTTGTAAAAAAATCTTAATTTATAAATTATTCAAGTAAAAAACATATAAAAATTAAAAAAACAGTTATTTTTATAATTTTAAAACTTAATTTAAAATTAATTCAGGCAAGGCTCAGGATTTGACTAGGTTTTATCAAATCAGGCATTTATTTAGCTATGCATGATGCAAGCCCAAATGGAGATTTCGAGGAACGGTTGGGTTCTATTTCTTCAATTCATGCAATTGCTTGGTTTGTTGTCTATGTTAGAAAGAACAATGATTATCGCAACCTTTACATGCATGTGTTTAATCTGATTACATGGGATTGTACGAGTCTTCCACCTCTTGCTGACTCTCTGAGATGAGGGAATTAAGGCATTCGGATTACAATCTATGTGGACTTGGGTACGATCATGGGACTAACTGGTTTAAGGCTGTTAGAATGCTCTGTGATTCGAAAGCTGAAGATACCGTTTTGCAAGCTGTTTGCAAACCAGGGATTGCCTCCTGGTGATTGGAACAGATTCAAATGGGAGTCTTCCAATGGCTCTGCGAATGGATCTTTTCATTGGCTTGTTAGTGGAAGAGATAATCCTGTGCTAGCCCTATATGCCTCAATTTCGGAAGATCAGAGCAATTTAGATCAAATATCTCACTGCCTCCATTTCTTTGTAGTGATGACAATTAGTGGATAAATATTAGGGTTTCTAGGGACTTCATCTTCTTTCGTCATGGTCAATATGCATGCTAGCTTGAGCCCTACAGAGGAATGGCTAATGAAGGAATATGTCGTAGCCGAATCATGGGCGACAATGCTTGTCATCGAACCTGAAACAGAATTGGTGTTTTACAAGGATGATCCATTGTTTTCTGAAGTCATGAAGTTCCTAGATTATGAGACTATTATATTCTCAAGGCAGAAGTTCGTTTTTGGATGATCCGAAAACATAAATTAAGACAGAAGTGGACACGTCATGGTGTATAGAACTTTATGCGTTTGCCCACACTCCAAGCTTTGTTGCTTTCAATGATAATAAAACAAGTGCAGATTGATTCCAACACGTTCAAAAGTGAGTTTGTGGTCACCAAATTTAATTTGAGAAAGACAATAGAAGAGATACGGGTTCTTCTTTACTTTGGTTTCCTAGTTAAGGTTTCGTATAGGGGAATTCTTTTGCTTGCTAGTTAATTTCCACCTTGTAGCAAACAAAGTTTTTTGGGATTGTGATAGTTTTTGTTTTTTGATGTTTTTTAAAAGTTTATTTGTCTTTAAAAAGCATTACAATAATGGGTTTTTGATTTTTTAAATAATTTTGATATACTAATATTCAAAATTAAAATAATTATTTTAATATATTTTCTAGTAAAAAAATACTTTTCAAAAATAGCATTCATTATAATACAAAACACATTCACAATACTCATTCTAGTGACATTATTGTCTTTAGTGACACTATTGTCTTTTCATTCCGTGCAATCTTGAATTTTTTTATTAGTTTTGCATATAACTATATATGTTCTAAAAAAAATATAAAATAAAAGAAATTAAGAGTTCTTGTCTTATATTATATTAGTATTATAAAAGCCAACCCGCATGACTTAGATCTATAAATTTAATTTTTTTATCGAAATATTATCATTTCAAACATTTTAAAAAACTTAAAAATTTTAATTTAATTTGAATTAACTGAGTCAGAACTTAAACAAGCCTTATACATTTTCAACTATTAAAATTGTTCATATATGCGTATGCAGTGTATTATTTACACCAAATAAAGTATTTAAACCACAACAAATGTGAAACTCTCAACTTTCAAATACAATTTCTTGATCAATTTCTTCTTTTATGAGAAGAAAGAAGATTAGTTTGCCTGCTGATTTCTTCTTTAACAAATAATAATGATATTATTCGCACTCATTGAGGGATAATTGTGATGGTCTAAAGAGATTTATAAATATCTTATTTAAAAAAAAATTATAAACTAAGTTATACTAAGAAATTTCTAAAAAATAGATAGCATATAAATATTTTATGGATTTATTAATTAAAAAAAGAACACAGTCTCAATACTCGAAATTTGATCAAAGATATCTTTTCTTATAAAATAAACATGAAAACAAAATAACATTTCTATAAAACTTCGAGGATGAAACTGTATTTTGCGACGAAAAACTAAGTACTTGAGATCATCAAAGCAGCTCCAGGAGACGTGGAGCTTTTTTGATTGGTCAATAACACAAAATCTGTCAGCAGGTACTTGATACTGGTTTATCCAGTATCTCTCTCATATCATACATAGTTTTTTTGTGTACATGAGCATAGTTGACCACAAAAAAATAGAGAAATAATATAATTTATAAAATATTTAAGAAAATAGCATATTTTAATTAATTGCATATGATAACTTGCAACTCTTTTAAAATATTAAATGACCTAAAATAAATTGAAATAAGGAGAGAGGAGGTAGAAAAAAGAAAGCACAGGGAAAAGGATTTTAGAGGGAGAATTGAAATTTTAATAACAATATTATTAATATCATCAAAAAATCTCAATAAAACAATTCAAAAAACAAGTGAGTTCTTATTAATTTTAGACAGCTTGTGTAGTTGATGTTGGTTTCTATTAATAGTTTTTTTATATTATTAAATTTATTTTATTTAAATTTTTTATGATATTAATGCTGTTATTTTTGTTATTTCAATAAATTTCTAAGATTTTTTTTAGTTTTTTATCTTCTTTTTTTGTAATGTTTTGCATGTCATTTAATAATTTAAACAAGTTGTATATAACATCTACCACCACCAGTAAATCTATATTATTTTTCTAAATATTTTTTTTAATGTGATTTCTGAAAAATTAAATTAAATGTGCTAAGTTTAAAAAAAACTCTCATACTTGCCCCTCTCATTCTCAAATATCCACTATCCACTGATCTAACCAGTTGCCAGTAAATAACAAACAGGGCACCTGTTTAACTTCGTCAGAAACATCAAGAGCAACAAAAAGCAAACTACTTTAGTTTTAGCCAAGGCAGACAAAACCTTTATTCCTGATTTATGTCTCTGTATCTAATTTGGGTTTTTAAAGAAAAATTGATTATTTGAGTGGCCCTTTTTTTTCTCTACAAAAAGGTTAGAACTTTATGGTCTTAATCGCTTTTTTACTTAATTTCTTTGGCGTTCTAATTTTCTGGATTCTGGGGTTTAGTTACTGAAAGATTTATGTTTTTGTTACAAATCTTGTAGGGTTTTGTAGCTACCCTTCGTGGGTTTCTTGCTAAATTTACTCTTGGGTAGATAAATGACATGCTTACTTGTGTGGTTGTTATGTTTAAAGGTGGCTCTTTTGGTTTTCGTTTTCGTTTTCGTTTTTGGTTTTGGTTTTGGTTTTTATGATTTGTTGAATTTTTTGCTGTTTTGGTCGTAATTGGTGTGGTGTAGTTCAGTTTCTTTTGCAAATACAGTGAAATTGGGTTTGATGGGGTTTCTTTGCTGGTTTTAATTATGGTGACTAGTGTTGTGCATCTGGTTCTTATGTTTGAATTTGTTTTCATGTAAGAGATGTAGATATGGAAACAATTGCCCGTGGATATTCTCTCAATATAACTGTATGCACCAAACCTAATCACTTAAACATGTTGATAGCTAGGATTAGTAATTAGTCCTTGAATATTAAATGCTTGTTCAGGTTAATAAAACCTCAAAGACGAGCCTTTTAGAGAGAAAAATTAGTAACTAAATTTGATGATAATGTGATATGAAGATTCTTGACTCTGAAATTAGATTTGGTTATGTTTTGATGGGTTGACCAATTAGTCTTTAGTTATTTCAATATATTTTTTGCAATCGCTTTATTTGGTTATGTTTTGATGGGTTGACCAAGTAGTCTTTAGTTATTTCAATATATTTTTTGTTTTATGAGGTGAGGGTGTGTTTAGCAACACATATCTGGCAAGAGCTTGTGTATAATATATAATATTGCCACTGACTGCATATGTTTGGTGTTTCCCATTGTTGCTTTTGTTTTGTCACTTTTGGTTATCTGATATGTTTATGCCAAACAGAACCATATGGCTATCCCTGGTGATAGTGAGCATCAATGGATAGAAAGGGTAAAATCAGAGGGAGCTGTTCCACTACTTGATCCATATAATTGTTCAAATGGCTGGGCGTCTCCACCTGGAGAATGTTTCATGGTAAGAGGTCCAAAGTATTTGACAACTAAGGTTAAAATCCCTGGTGGTGATTCTCTTTTAAAGCCTCTTGGATTTGACTGGATCAAAGGTTCTACAAAGATTACAGAGGTTCTAAAAAATCGTAAAAGCCGTGTAAGGAAGGTCATTGATGAAGCTTTTCCAAATGGTGATAAGCCTTTTGTTTGGGCGTTTAATCTACAAGTTCCCGGCAAGGAAAACTATAGCGCTGTGGCTTATTTCGTAGGCACAGAACCAATTCCAGAGGGATCTTTAATGGACCAGTTCTTGAAAGGTGATGACGGGTTTAGAAACTCAAGGCTTAAACTGATTGCCAACATTGTCAAAGGCCCCTGGATAGTAAGAAAGGCAGTTGGAGAGCAGGCTGTGTGCATAATTGGGCGTGCCCTTTCCTGCAAGTACTGTCTCGATGAACATTTTTTGGAAGTTGATGTGGATATTGGATCTTCAATGGTTGCAAGTGCAATAGTTCATTTGGCATTTGGTTACATCTCAATGTTGACTGTTGACCTAGCTTTTGTCATTGAGAGTCAAAGCGAGTCAGAGCTTCCAGAACGACTCTTAGGTGCCTTGAGATTTTCTGACTTAAATCCTGCTTGTGCTTCCTTATATGAGCCGTCACCTCTTGGAAACACTGATAATTTGCAGTCTTCATTGCCGACACGCTTATGGAAGTCAATTGGCCAGGGATTTTCTCAACTCCTTCATCCCATACCAGGTGCTCAAGAAAATGGTTCTACCTCTGACACAGCCCATGTTAATGGAACTTCTGAGCTAAAAGAGGGCTGTGAAGACTCAAAGAAATGGTAAGGGTTGTGAATTGCAATTACTTTTGTATTTTTACATTTGAGTGAGTAAAGGTTTAAATTGTGGTTTGTTTTGGTGCCATGTAAAAGTGAGCTCATAAAAAAAGATTTCAAGTTTTCAACTTTATCTATTGTTTGCGTCACCGGAAGACTATTATAATGTCATAATGTTTGCTTCACCGGAAGACTATTATAATGTCATAATGGCTTTATTCATTGAAAACCATCTCTTAGGAGATCATATAGACAACAGGCATGCCTAGTGAAGCCCTTTGTATGCGACCTCGTCATTAGCATGTCTTTTGGCATGAGATAATTGGCAATATTTAACGTAAGATGCATGCCTTTTATGATTTGTTTCCATCATGTGGAAGGTTACTTTATTTGCGTAACATGCAAATCCATTCAGTGCCTTTGTCTCCAAATCTGTTATCATCCACTCCTTTTTCTTTCAGATAGAAATAGTTGAGTTTTCTTCCTTGTGTCAATTATGCTCCCCTGTCAAGTTATCTGTGTTGCCTAAGTATGCAAACATCATCAATCACCACTTTCTCCTTATATGCTTCCCAATAGTTCTTGCTTTGGAGATATTTCCTCCTGGTGAAAGTCTGTCGACATTGTCTGTTTCCAAGACCTTTTCCTGGATTTACTATATCCTCTTAACTCTAGAAACTAAACAATGTTCCCATATGTTGAAATGTCTTAGTAATTGCATTCAACTTGCCTGTGCTTCTTGTGCAATTAGTCAAAACTTGAAGGATTGATTATGGCTCTAGGATATTCGTTATGTGAGAGAGTTCAAAAGGCTCTTGTTCATCATCCAAGTTCTTTACAAGATTTCTTCCACATGATTTCACTTCCAGATAGTTACATACTTGTCATGGTGCATAATCTATTCCTATCATTGTTATTTGACTTGCTGGTTCTGGAATTATATATTGTCATCAACTTTTTAATTCTTAACCAATCCATACGGTTACGAATTATATTAAAAGTTTTCCTCTGGTGATCATTATAATATTTGCAGATGAATCAGATACTCCTCATGGACAGTGTATAAGCAGCTGTTGGAGTAGCTTAATAATCTAGATGTCACAGAATTATTGAAGTGGTAACAAGTATCAAATGTTCACTGCATTCAACTGCTTGATTACTAGCGGTGCCATTTAATTCTTTTGATTTGATGTAGTTATGAGTAGACTGTGTTCGGGCAGTCAGTGAATCATATTATTTATTTACAGGATATTAAATTTGTTGATAGCTGATTCTGTTACATTTGTAGTTCAAAAGTATTATTTCCACAAAAATCTAGGTTGAATTTGCCAATTTCATTTCTGTTATGTACTTAGGGTTCTGAGGAGATAAATTGAACTGGTGAAGTTTCCTGAGAAAAGAACTGGAGTGAATGATGCTGCACAATGTAATCTGCCTTGAGGAGTTGGCATTGTGCCTTGATTAAAGAAGCTCTTTCACTGCCGCTTGCTGTAGCCGTTAGTACCTTGCTGTTTCCTGAACTACATCCTGAATTTGACCCTTCTTAGACTAATGAGTCCGATGGTTATGGTATAAGTGGCCCAGACCCTAGACTTCCGGTCAACTGTAAAATAAAGGGATAAAAGAAGGGCTAATTTGGATGGTCTATAGACGCAGCTTGAATATTACAGGGCAAAAGTTAGAACCTTGTGTATCAATCCTTTTTTGGCTATCATTGGCAGTCCACAAACTATCATCAACATCGCATTTTTTGGTGATAAAAACATCTCTGTTTTGGTATCTTCTGTCTATTATTGCCTTTTGGGATCCACACTTTACCATCCATACTTTACCTTCCATCTGGCTTAATATAATGTCCCGATCTAGATTGTGTTGATTGTTATCACTTCGGTGATGGTGGGGCTCAGGCAATTCGATCAAAGCAGTTTTAGGCACCAAACAGCACTAGAAGATGAAAGAAATATGTAAGTGTGGTCATTATTGAGTTTGAGGTTAGGCGACGCTTGGTCTAAAAGACTCTAAAACAGCTTCTTGTGGTAATACTTTCACCTTTTTCGGCTGCTTTTAACCTAAGCAGTGCATAATCTAACAGACACCAAAAATCAGCTGAACTAACTGTTCCCTCAGCAGATTTGAAAGCCCGATATTAAAGACGGGAAGATGGCTGGACCCGAGGAAAATCAAGAGAGAAGATAAAATGATTGCTCAAGTGAAGAATGGTTATCAATTATGTTCATTAAATAAAATCTTAATATCGAATGCAACAATATTATCACCGTTCAACAAAGAGAATTCAAGGCTAGGGGAGGGGATTTATCATCCGATCCCCTTGACTGTATATTCTGATACCTATTACTGTCGAACGAAAGCTAGGCAAAACCCTAGTGCTTCCTGAAAAGTCGAGCTTATCTACCTCCAATTCCCATATCGAAACATAATCTCATTCCCAGCAATTTTTTGCCGAAGTTAAAGTATGAATCAGTGACTCCAAAGTCCAAATGGAATCTGACTCTGCATAAGATAATTGATTGCATGCACATAAAGAATGAAACAGGAAACGTTATCCAAACAACCAGTGTGCAGTTGTGCCCTAGCAATTGGTTAATGCAATAGATAACAATAAGCATAGCATTCATCAAAAAAGAAAAAAAAAAAGGAAAAACAAATATGCATCATAGTCAAACAATGGTCACATTGCAGCATGCAAGCAGAGAGTTGAGCTACAGATGAAGCGCAAAAGATTGACATGTTTTTAAGCTTGATAGCTATACAGAACAGAAATATCTTCATTGCATTACTATGGATAAGTGAAAATTCCTTTTCATCATTTCTTGAATGACAGAGCCTACTCCAAAAATAAATTCATGAGATCAGAAGACCAAAGATTTCTGAAAGGAAGAAAAGCTGCGGTACAACAAACAAAGAACAGGGGTCCACGACAATGGTTGATAATGTCTCAAACCACATTGGTCTACAATAACATGCATCCGCCATTCTAACAAAGGACTGAGAGAGAAAGCTGCACCCGTTAGTCTGTCACTCTACAGCAGAAGGGACTGGTTTGTTTCCGTCGTTTGGACTGTTACAAACGTGCAATACTTGCCTAACATGCAAATCCATTCAGTGCCTTTATAGAAGAGAAGCGCGGGAAGTTTATGGTGCATAATCTATTCCTATCATTGTTATTTGACTTGCTGGTTCTGGAATTATTCATTGGCATCAACTTTTCCATTTTTAACCAATCAATGCGGTCACGAGTTAAATTAACTGTTCTCCTCTGGTGATCATAATAACATTTGCAGATGAATCAGATACTCCTCATGGACAACGTTGATGCGGCTTGGAGTCGCTTAATAATCTAAATGTCAGAGAATGATTGAAGTGGTAACAAGCATCAAACGTTCACAGCAGTCAACTGCTCGACTACTAGCCATGCCATTTAATTCTTTTGATTTGTTGTAGTTGTGAGTAAACTGTATGTTAGGGCAGCCAAGGAATCATATTACTTATTTGCAGGATATTAAATTTGTTGGTAGCTGATTCTGTTACATTTGTAGTTCAAAAGTATTATTTCCACAAAAAGCTAGGTTGAATTTGCCAATTTCATTTCTGTTATGTACTTAGGTTCTGAGAAGATAAATTGAACTGGTGAAGAAAGAACTGGAGCGAATGATACAGTACAGTGAGCTGGTGAATTTACCTTCTCTCTGGGTTCTTTTAACCTAAGGCAGTGCATGATATTAAGGACGGGAAGATGGCTGGACCCGATGAAAATCACGAGAGAAAATAAGATGACTGATGAAGTAAAGAATGGTTGTCAATTATGTCCATTGAACAAAATCTTCACGACAAATGCAGCAATATTATCACCATTCAACAATTAGAATTCAAGGTTCAGGGAGGGAACTTAAGATCTGATACCTTTTACTGTAGAGGAGAAAAAAGGCTGGCAAGTTCTCTATGCAAAATGAGTCCGTGACAAGTGTTCTGTTTACCAATCAAAACCGTTGTTTTATCTCTTTTTGCCAAAACCTAGTGCTTCTTGAATGACTAAGCCGAGCTTATCTACCTCCAATTCCTATATTGAAGCATAACATTCCCAGCAAATTTTTTCCATAGCTGAGTAAGAATCAGTGACTCCAAGTCCAAATGGGATGTGACTTTGCATATGATAATTAATTGCATGTAGTAGAGATCTAGTATAGTGGTCCATGAAAGAATGAAACAGGAAACATTATCCAAACAACTACTGTGCATTTGTGCTCTAGCCATTGATTTAATGCAATAGATAACTATAAGAATAGCATTCATCAAAAAAAAAAAAAAAGAAACTGATGCATCATAGTCAAACAACGGTCACATTGCGAAATGCAAGCACAGAGTTGAGCTACAATTGAATCGCAAAAGGTTGAACACAAAAAAGTATGTTCTGTTTGTAAGCTGATAGTTATACAGAACAGTGTAATATCTTCACTGCATTACTATGGATACGTGAACAAGTTCCTTTTCATCATTTCTTGAATGATATCGAGCCTACTCCAAAAATAAAATCATGAGATCAGAAGACCAAAGAATTTCAAAAGGAGGAAAAGCTGCAGTACAACAAACAAAGAATAGGGGTGCACAACAATGGTTGATAATGTCTCAAACCACATTGGTCTACAGCAACACGCATCCACCATTCTAACAGATGATTGAACGAGAAAGATGCACCTGTAAGTCAGTAACTCTACAGCAGAAGGGAGTGCCAACTTGAGTTTTTGATGGTCAGGAAGATGAGGAAAATCACAATGTAAGGGTCCAGCATAACAGAAGATAATTAAATAGTATCGGGGATGCCTATTCAGTGAGTAAAAGCCCATTGTTAACAAATAGGGATGAGATCTTAAGCGAAGGTTAAACAATTTCAACACCTTCAACTGGCAGTGAACTCGTCTGCAAGGTTCTACCACTTCCGAGAAACCGCACAGAAGGCAGTGAAGGATCCGTAACAGATTCAATCTCAAGAAAATCAAAATCATAGGCACCCGACCGCTTCAAACTGACCACAAAAACAAGCACAATCCATCCAAGCATTGATATTGCCCAGTAATTGTTCATCCCATGTATCAAACCCCATGCAATAGCATATCCAACAACAATTCCTGATAAATGGCCAAGAAAACTCGCTTGTGGAACAATAATTGATGTAAAAATCAATGACTCAAAAGGCGCAAAACTGATAGGAAGTGAAAGGAATCCAAAAAGATCCAACTTCGAGGATGGTTGCTTCACAGAAAGAATTGTCATCCACCCAAATACAACACATGAATACCCAACAGCCGTCACACTCCGAAAATACTCTATCTTAAATCTTTGTATCAATAAATGGTACATTCCCAGTACTAGTGCCCCAGATAAAACAACCAACACAAGTGTATGGTGAAGATAATAAGCCACACCAAGGCCAATGTGCCCCAACTGTTCCACAACCCCTAGACTCCAAAGCGCACTCATATTGAAAACAAGATGAATAACACTAATATGTGAAAAAGCTGAAGTTATTATCCTCCAATGGTGCCCTTCGATGGCATTTTCATAACTTAATCCCACATGAGAGTACCCAAAATTTCTCTTCTGTATATAAAACCATATAGCACTACATATTCCTATCATACAGCTTGTATAAAACCATATAGCACTACATATTCCTATTATACAGCTTGTAGCAGGCTTTTCCACAATCTCATAAAACAATGGTCTCCCCATCTATAACAAAGCCCTCCACTTCCTCTCTTTAAAACCGCAAGGTACTCAACAATGCAATACCAAATGAAGCTTTTCCACTACCGAAAAAATCCACCAAAGGTCAGACAAGTGTGGATTCTCCTCAAAGATCAAACTTTATCAGCTAAGGTAAAAACCCTTCACAAATCTAACAAATTTGAATAGCCCCGGATCAAAATTAACCTCCAAAAACCCTAAACTTTACACATGCAGCCATTCCAACATGAATAAAAATCTAGATTTCCTTTACAATCAAATACTGCCCTTTTCTCACACTGAATACCTCATAAAGTACAAGTATAAACTATACGCTAATCCCAATAATGGTACTAAAGTTTTGAAATTTCAGTTCCAAGAACAATAAAATAAAGAAAAGTTTAGATTTTGTTGACAAAAAGATTAGAGAAAAAAAGGGCATTTTAGAGAGATAAATTTGTTACCTTTTGCTTCAAATTGATTGATTTGTTTGAGCTTTGTAGTTTCGTGCTTTCTTTTGGGTGCTCCCGTATTTTGCAAAGATAACTTGGATTTGAAAGTTTATATATGGTGGACCCTTTTGAAAAGCATTGAGACATGGCTCAACTGCCATTGATGTTTGAACTTCCCAAAGCTAGCATCTATAATGATAAATGACATGTAATTTTTGTACTGTGTGTTTGCATGACAACCAAAAATACGAACTAATGCTTCTAAAGATTTCTCCGTTAATAAAAAGATTGCTTGTCGGAGGATGGTTGTCCAACAGAAGAACGGTAGAAATTATTTTTTAAATTATTTTTTTATTTTAAATATATATTAAAATAATATTTTTTTATTTTTAAAATTTATTTTTAATATTAACACGTTAAAACTATTTAAAAATATTAAAACTTTAATTTAAACAAAATAAATTTAAATTTTAATGAAAAGCAAATTTTACTGTAATGTTAAATGGTGTTGTAACATAAAAGTGTTCAAGTAGTGTAAAACATTTAAGTTATATTACAAGTTACTTTTTAAAATATTTTTTATTTAAAAATATATTAAAATAATATTTTTTTTATTTTTAATATTAATATATTAAAAAATCCAAAAAAAATTAAAATTTTTAATTTCAGAAATGCAGTTTGATCACACTCTTAAACACACTATTATCTCTCAAGTTATTTTGTTAAACTTGACTTAAGAAAAAACCTCAAGAGAAAATTATAAATTAATCTCTATAATTTTAAAAAATAAATTAAATAATTCTTCTAATTTTAAAAACTAATTAATTAGTTTCTTTGGTTAGTGTTGATTATGTTATTTTTTAATTTATTTAAAAAATAGAAAAGGGAAAGAAAAAACTAATATGAAAAGATTGGTAATTAAAAAATATATTTTAAAAAAATAATATTAAATTAAACATGATAAAGAGTCGAGACTAATCAAGAAGCTAATTGAATAGCTTTTTACACTAGAGAGAATTCTTTATTTATTTTACAAAAATTAATTCAAATCAAATGATTTTCAAATTATTGTAGCAGGAAGTTTCCTTTTGTGCAGGTGTTGGTACCATATGACAGGGAAATATCAAAATATTGGAGTGTTTGTTGGCTGGTACGTGCATGGCCGTAGCAATTATTGCCAAGAACTTGAGAATTTAGAATTGGTTTATAATTAAAAGATATGAATTTAAATCTTGTTCACGTGGAAAATAAAGGAACTAATTAAGTAATTAGTAAGAAATTCATTTTGATGCATATATAATTATATTATTAATGGAAAATTAATAAAATAATAATAATAATAATTGATAGAAAAGGAAAAGCATGATACAGGGGGGAAACAATTGGTGAAGAGGGACCTCTCATGATTATAAAATTGAAGTGCCATCTAATTGGAATTATACTAGAGAGTATATATCTTACATCATAAATGAACATTTAGAGCTAGGATTTTATTAATAGTATTGATTATCATGTTATATGTATTTTAGAGCATAAAGACTATATTTTGAAACTGTCAAAAATAAAACTGTGAGGCATGAAAGCTAACTTGAATTGAGTTAAAGCAAATAATATATAATATATTAAACTGAGTTGTTATATTTAATATTAGAGTCAAGATTAGCTCATCTTAAGATAAAGAGATTGTGATATTCCATGTCAAAAGCGAATATCCAGAACCATAATTTTATTAGTAGTATTGATTGCTAACATGTTATATACATTTTGGGGTCTATGAACTGCCAAAAACAAAACTATAAAACGTGGAAATCAGATTGGGCTGAGTCAAAACAAACAATATAAAATATATTGGGTCGGGCTATTACAATAAGTCATTGCCAAGGGTGGTATCTTGTTTTCTTTTATTTTTTTTTATTGAA
Source organism: Populus euphratica (assembly GCF_000495115.2). NCBI lineage: Eukaryota > Viridiplantae > Streptophyta > Magnoliopsida > Malpighiales > Salicaceae > Populus > Populus euphratica. The sequence goes on along the minus strand of NW_011500705.1, from coordinate 1,389 downwards.
TGCTCATGGTATATTATTATGGATCTTTTGTTATCTCCTTTAATTTAATTTTAATTTATCATTATTTTTTTATTTTATGTTGTAATACTTTTAAAAAACTTAAAAGAGAAAATTTTAACGATTAAATTATAAGAATGTTTGTTTCTATGTTTTAAAAATATTTTAAAAAAATATTTTTTTTAATTATTTTTTTATATTTTTAAATTTTTTTGATGTATTAATATTAAAAATAAATTTTAAAAATAAAAAGTATTACTTTAATATATTTTAAATCAAAAATATTTTTAAAAATAATTATTAATACAACTCCAAAGACACTATGACGAATCTAGTAGGTAACCTTATTATTTTTTACTTAAAAAATATTAAATCAGTGTGTTTTTATATGTTTTAAAATTATTTTGATAATTTAATATAAAAAATAAATAAATATTTTTAATTAAAAAACATCTTGCATTAAAGTATCAAACATTTGACCTAAAGAATAAAAACTCCCTATAAAAATAGATGATTGGGTTATTATATTAATTTAATAATTATCATGTTAATTTAAGTTAATTTTTTAAAAAAAATAAACTTTTTTTTTCCATAAAACTAACTAGTCAAATTTAAATTAAATTCAGTTGAGCATACTAAATCACTAAGAATTTAGTTCAATCAATTAAGTTTTACCGGTTAATATCTTATTCAATTTAATAAGAAATTCAACTCACATCAAACTTTAAATTCTAAGTTTATTAGATGATACCACCACTATAAGTTGAATTTAACAACTATATACACAAAAACTAAAAAATTAAAAATTGTTTTTTTTTTTTAGATTAATGTGGGTGTCCAGGCCAGCTTGCACGCACCACAACTAAAAAATTAAAAATTGATTATTATTTGTATGAAAACTAAATCATCTTAATATACTTTTTTTAATTGTTTGGTTAACGGCTTCATGTCATACCTCGGTGAAATAATATCCTAGCTCGGTGATTAATATGCGTTAAGAGCGATGCACCAAGATCTTACTAACGGCAAGTTAACGTTGTATTTCTGGTAGGCCTTTTTCTTCTCCTTTTCATTTTTTATTTATTCCACTACATAAAATACAAAAGTCTCTTTTTGTTTTTTTATACAATTTGGTATTTATTTATTTGATTACTATTTATTTATTTTTATTTTTTATAAATAATTATTTTTTTAATTCCATCATTTATCATTTGATTTTATTTATTTTTTATATTAAATTTGATTCTTCTTCTATTAATTGCTATTTATTTTTTTATACTTTTTCTAAATGAATTTTGTTTTTCAATTTCATTTTTTACCATTTTATTTTTATATTAATTTTGATTCTTTTTTATTGCTATACGTTTCTTTTTTATCATTTTTTATTGTATT
>NW_011508213.1:0-819 GCF_000495115.2 Populus euphratica | reverse complement strand
TTGTTTTTAAAATCTTTATGTTTGATTTCTAAAGATATTATTCTAATTCATTTATAATTTTTTTTGTTTTATAGAAATAAATTATATTTTTCAAAATAAATAATATTTCTTATATTTTCAGCATTTTATAATATTTGTTATAGGGTGTGGGTTCATTCAACCAATTTCATTTGTGTTTTTATTTTTTATTAATTTAAATAAACAAGTTTAGCGAATATAATTACTTAAATATCTTATTTTGTGTAATTAAATATATTTATCAATATTCATCTCTTAATGTTTTTATTTTTTTGGGTTATTAATAATACTTTTTTATTTATATAGATAATTATCCATTTATTTAATTAAATATTTACATAATTTTTTAATTTATACTTTTATATACATAAAGATAGCTTGTATACCCAATATTTATTTTTTGAAACAAAAGAATTTGCTTAAATAGCTAGTCACTTTGTAATTCTTATATGATATTGCTATATTAAATCATTAATTTAAAATACTTTTTTACGAGTTGGGACAGTGTTAAACACTGTTGTATATGCACTCAAGGCACTTCTTGCCCCAAGAGCGAGGTTTTTTTGTTTTTTTTCCTCGAAGTTTAAAAAAGCTATTAAAACAGCAACCAACTGCGATGGTGGAAATAAAAAAGAAATGTCTTTTTATACTTCCACTCCAAGCATCCATTAATTTTAGTCCAACATATATTTTATATTTTTATTTATTTTTAATTTAATATAGATATTCAAGTTAATTTGCATGTATTTTAATTAATTTTATAAATTTTAAAATTAACAATTATATAAATTTTTAATATAA
>NW_011508211.1:0-820 GCF_000495115.2 Populus euphratica | reverse complement strand
ATCCCAAGGAGCAATACAATGCAAATGCAAGTAGTTCTAGAAGTCAACATATGGATCAAGTCAAATCAGTCAGTACTCTTCGCAGTGGTAAGGTTATTAAAAAACCCATTCTTGAACCTTGTGAGAAAGATGATGAGTCAATCTCTAAGGGTAAGGAAACGGTTGAATCTGAACATTGCAAAGAAAAGACTGATTCCGCTTCAGCACTTCCATTTTCTCATGCCATAACCAATCAGGAAGAAATCAAGGATAAAAAAGGCACCGAAAATGTTGATGCGGATCTTTTATCAAAAGTGACAACAGATTCGACACTCGACATCACACCAATCGATGATTACTTTCCTGATGAATCTTTACTTTCTCTTAGTTCAATGCCTTGGTTTGCTAAAAAGATCAATTTTCTTGCTTCAGGATTTTTGCCAACTCACTGGAGTATCGAAAACAAAAGACAATTTTTGAGCAACGTGCAAAATTTTTCTTGGGATAACCCTTATTTATTCAATTATTGTCCTGATCAAATATTTCAAAAATGCATTCCGGACAATGAGGTAAGTAATTTCATTAAATTTTGTCACTCTAAGGCACGTGGGGATCATTTCTCGTCAAAAAAGAGGATTGTAGAAATCTTACAAAGTAGATTTTATTGGCCCACCATATTCAAGGAATCACATGCATTTTGCAAAAACTATGAAAATTATCAAAAGGTGGGATTTATTTCAAAACACAAAGAGTCTTTAGATAATCTTCTATTGACTCTTAAGTCTCATCATAGTCGAGATAAGCATCGTGCAATTCATAACTTAGGAACCCATTTTCATAA
>NW_011508212.1:0-820 GCF_000495115.2 Populus euphratica | reverse complement strand
GGATAATGAATTGGTAAAGAAATTTATAATATTTAGTGTGATTTAACGTATAGAGTTCTCATATAGATAATTCAGTGTATGTGTTATCTAATAATCACTTGCATATTAATTTTAAATATTTTTTATATCTTAATTTATAAAAATAACCTTTTTATTTCACAAAAAGATACAATATGTATCAATATTAATAACTCTAATTAATATTCAATCTTTATAAAACATTAACTAGGAATATTTAGAAACAATGTTTTGATCCAAATAAATCCTATAATTATAATGACTTTTTAATTTTTTTTGTAAAATATTTTTATCTCAATTAACTATCTTTGCTTTAGATTTGTTAATCAAATATTAGATTCATCAATAAAATATTTAATGACTATTAAAGATAAATAAAGTTTTTATTAAAAATAAATATATTTAATGAATCAAATATTAGATTCATCAAAGATATATCACTTTACTTGATAATAATGTTTTTACTGGAATAATAGTTTAGTAAGAGGATCTATAAGATTTTTTAATAGGTACTAACTCGATCTATCTTTACATATTTTCTTTTGATGATTCTTTAATCAAATAAAATTGTATAAGTATATTTTTAAATCATTAATAAGATCTTGGCTTCTTTGCTTTTGTAATTGCTTAATTGTTATCACAATACATACTTAATAAATAATGTTATGAACCATACATAGTTTAGTGATGAATTTTTTGATCTAAATAATCTCTTTTATCCCTTTAAACATGGAAGTGTATTTCACTTTAGTTGTAGAATCTATTTTGGTCTTTTATTTAGAACTTTTCCAACTCAGCACCA
>NW_011508210.1:0-821 GCF_000495115.2 Populus euphratica | reverse complement strand
GGCATGTCATTTGATTTCTTATGATGTCTTTTCCACCACTAATGGCGTGTGTTAGTTGTTTTGACTGGATTGTTGCTAATGTTTTTTGTTTTTTTGTTTTTTTTTTTAAATTCCAACTTGACATTTAAAATTTCAAGATAGTTCTTTTGGCTGAGAATATTAGAGTATTAATTTTTATTTTTTTTATTTTTTATATAAATTTTTTATTTTTTTTAATTTTATCCTTTAATCTAATTTTTTTTTTTAATTTGGTCTTGGTTTTTTTATCTTCATTTTTTTCTTGTCTCTTTTGTAAACTTGCAATTGTTTTCAATTTTTTTCTTTAATCAAAATTTTAAATTTTTATTTTTTAAAATTAATACCAATCTTTTGCTGGTTTCTTCTTTTAATTTTTTTGAAATTGATTTTTCTTTTTATTTTAGCCCTTCAATCCAAAATTATATATCCTCTCATTTGTATTTTTATTTGATTTTTATTTTTTTAATTGCTATTTTTTTCTGTTGAATCTTTTTTCATGATTTTTTTTTTCAATGTGATCCTTTGAAATTTGATTTTTTAAAATTTGAACTTTGTTATTTTTTTATTTTTCTTTAATTACTTTTTTTATTAATCCTTTTTTGTAATTGATTTTTTTAAAAAATCATTCTTTAATTTTTAATTTGTTGAGAATTGACCTCCATGTTTTTTTTTTTAATATTTGGTGCTTTCAATCAAATGACTTAGGATATAAGTTTCATAAGCTAATAAGAATTGACACCATTTTTTTTTATTTTTTTCAATCTCATAATTTGATATTTTTTTAAAAATGGATTTCATGATTT
>NW_011508207.1:0-821 GCF_000495115.2 Populus euphratica | reverse complement strand
CAGGAAATGAATTACATGCTTCAATAGGTTCTGTGTCCAAGACAAAAAAATCCACAGGATAAATGAATTTATTGACTTGTACTAACACATCTTTAATTATTCCTCTAGGCACTTTTATAGATCTATCAGATCTATCGGCAAGTAAAAGAGATATAGAAGTTGGTTTTAACTCACCTAGATTGAGACTTTGAAAAACTGAATATGGAAGTAAATTCACACTAGCTCCAAGATCAAGTAAGGCCCTTTCAATTTTATGCTCTCCAATAAAGCAAGAAATTATATGACAACCAGGGTCTTTATATTTCAAAGCATTATTGTTCTAAAGAATAGCACTTATTTGTTCGTATTGTTTTGAAGAATAGCACTTACTTGTTCGGCTAGAAAGGCTTTCTTTTTCACATTCAGTTTCCTCTTCACAGTGCATAGATCTTTCAAAAATTTAGCATAGGAAGGAACCTGTTTAATAGCATCCAACAATGGTATATTGATCCTTACCTGTTTGAAAATTTCATAAATTTCAGAATTGTGATTGACTTTCCTTTGTTTGGTCATGGCTTGAGGAAATGGAAGTGCTGGCGGAGAATCAGTCTTTTCTTTACAATTTTTAGATTCAACCCCTTCCTTACCCTCAGAGATTGACTCATCATCTTTCTTATAAGGTTCAAGAGAAGGTTTTTCAATAACCTTACCACTGCGCAGAGTAGTGACTGATTTGACTTGATCCATGTGGTGACTTCCGGAACTACTTGCATTTGCATTGTATTGCCCCTTGGGATTTTGTTGTGGTTGAGATGGAAACTTACCTTTCTCTTGGAAACTGA
>NW_011508206.1:0-822 GCF_000495115.2 Populus euphratica | reverse complement strand
ACCGTCGCCAGTGAGCGTTGTAGTTTATTAACCACTCGTGCTCCCATTTTTTCATAAGAAATGGAGGTTCGAACGCCGTCTTTCCGGTCTATTTTTCTTTATTTTCCTTACTGTACCCAAAAAACAAAATGGAAATGAAACTCGACTGTCCAGGAGTTCGAGAAGAAAGAAAATTAATCTTGACATGGAAGGTTTTACAATACTAAATTCCCTATATGTACAAGAACCTAAAAATCATCAGTAATTCTATTGCTATCTAACAAATTTAACAACTCCTCGCTACCAACCAGCTATTTCATCTTTGTATTCAATGTCATCCATAACTGTATCACCTTCCTCACTCCCATCCTCCCTGGCCGTGATCCAGTTCTGATCATCACAGTCCCAACTAGGTTCCCCTGAAAGCAGGGAGAGCCCTCTGATCCTCTCACCGGCTGAATTCTCACCACTTGAAGGGACCAAGGCCAGGCTCTCCAGATCACTTTCTGATTCATCCAGTGAATTCCAGAAGCCTTGATCAAGAATGCTTGTAGGGGAAGTCGAGCTTGAATTAGATAAGAGAATTTGCTTGTTAAATTCTCCATCCAAAAACGGATGCTCAAGAAGTTGGCGAGCGGTCCACCTCTCTTTTGGGTCCCTCTTTAGACACTTGTCCAAGAAATCCCTCGCTTGTTCCGACAGACAACAGGGGAACTCTGGCAAGTGACCCAAATACCCTGCCCTGTAAATGATGGAGACTGGGTCGCTGACGTTATGCCAAGGTGTTCCGCCACTAGCCATTTCAATAATTGTGCATCCTAAAGCCCATATATCGCTTGCGAA
>NW_011508205.1:0-823 GCF_000495115.2 Populus euphratica | reverse complement strand
ATTAAAAAATATAAAGAAAGAGAGTAAGAGTAAGATCTTGATCTAAAAAACCAAGATACCTAAATACATGACATGGAAAATGCCTCCTTTTATAAGCCAAAATTTGAAACTATTGATGTAATAACTAATTGTTGAGTGGGTGGCCACTTATTGACTTGGTGACAATCCTTATCTTCTTATCTAAACAAAATGTCATGGTTAACATCAGAATTTAAACAGATAGTTTTATGAAAGTTTTGGGAAATTATCTCAGCTTTTGAACAAAAAATGAATCGGTGCATTTAGACTTTTAGAACTTGAGATATAGGTTGAACCCTGAACAGTATCTAGGCTACAAGACAGATTCTGACTTCTTCGTTGTTACTATAATTTGAACTTGAACACGGTCTTTTTGAATCTTGGACTCTCATGAAAGTTTTAAGCCTATGTATTAGCTTTCCATCCATATAGACTAGACCTAAATCCAAGTTCTATCGTGATTAGTACTTAAAAATGCATTTTTATTAAGGTTTTATATCATCATTTTGCACTTGAAGTATCAATAATTCATTAACCAGAGCATATTTTATAATAACATATTTATAATCAAGGGATTGATTGATGAGTTTAACTACCAAAATTGAGAAGATAAAGAGAGGGTTAAGCTTAGAAAAGAGATGCTGGTTCAGTCCAAACTAGAACACCATTCAGTTATTGAATCATAATTGGAGCTATAAAACTTGGATTAAATCTGCTCTATATAGATGGAAAGCTAAGACATAGGCTTAAAACTTTCATAAGGTTCCAAGATTCAAAAAAGTCATTTTCAAGTTCAAATTGTAGC
>NW_011508209.1:0-821 GCF_000495115.2 Populus euphratica | reverse complement strand
TACATACATACATACATACATGGATTTTTTTTATTTTTCTAATAATCGAGATTTGTATTAAAAAAAATTATTTAAATAATGGCTTTAAACCCATCAACCAACAAACTCTGCACATAAACCCAACATAAATCTAGTCCATAAAATACCCAAACTTATTTTCACACCATTTACTTTGTTTCAGAGTTAGATTGTAATAATTTTTTTATAACATTAACAAGTGTTTGTTTTTCTGTACAACCTTTCATTTTGTTTTATAATTTTTTAAGATTTTATTTATTTGCTTTCCTGTATATGTGGATTTTTATTATTGTATGATTAGATAAATTAAAAAAATTATTCAACATAATAAATCAAATCCAATTACAACATATGCACCCCCCCAAAAAGAAAAAGAAGCAAGTCGAAAAAATGATCCAGTCGAGAAAGCATCCAAAAATAAAAGTCAAGTTAACATGTTGCTGTTAGACCAAAAGCGAATACCATCTACTGTTCAAGCCTGAATTATTATGGAATGTGTGCTGGAACAGAAAATATTGTCTGTAACGATTTCTCTTGCTTCTGCTTCTCTGCAACAATTTCTTCAAGATCCACGATTTCTGCTGCTTATTAATTTGCTACTGTTTCTGCTTGCTTAATTTGACATAGACTCCCAGTGGGTCACTTTATTTTCAAAAATTAACTTATTACGCGCCACCCAAATAGTTGAAGAGATGTAATTTAATTGATTAAATTTTAAATTTATTTAAAAAAATTACTAGTTTGAATTTTAATTAATTTTAAAATTATTATAAATATATAAAATTATTAATTTTAAAATTTAT
>NW_011508204.1:0-824 GCF_000495115.2 Populus euphratica | reverse complement strand
GGTGATTTATCCAACCAGGGTTGTATGTTTGCGAGTATGGGTTATGATTGGGCCTTTCAAAACTGTTTAAAGCATGGACTTGTTTATGGAGACATTCCTTAAAAGAAGGCAAGGTTGGACAATTATTGGTTTAGTGTTCATTTGTTTCACATATTTGACATACAATGTTTTCAACAAATTTTAATTGACCACTCTTTTTCAATTCTAGTGCCTCGACTTTTCTAGCTAAAGATGCAAACTTGGCTTGGAGGTCATGATCTTCCCTAAGGTTGTACATACCTCCATTAGATGTATGATGTTGAGTTTTACTCGGTGCCTCATAAGTACCCGCGGTGTCCTAATTTTGAGCATTTTCAACTAACAAGTCTAAGTACTCCATTGCTTCATCACGGTCTTTATCTTCAAAAGTTCCATTGCACATCAATTCAACCATTTGCCTATATCTAGGTGTTAACCCTTCATAAAAATGTGAAACCAATCTCCTGTTTCAAAACCATGATAAGGTTAAGTACTAAGCAAGTCTCGATACCTATCCCAACATTGGTAAAATGTTTCTCCTGGTTTTTGAGTGAAAGTGGTGATTTGTCTTTTGAAAGAGTTTGTTCTATGAGATGGGAAAAACTTCTTTAAAAAGTGTTGTTGCATTTCATCCCAAGCACGAATGGATCCTGGTCTCAAATTTTGTAGCCATGTTTTAGCTTTATCTTTTAATGAAAAAGGAAAAAGCTTTAATCTGATGGTATTCATGCTACAATTTAAATTATTATATGTGTTGCAGACCTCCTCAAATTTAAATTATATTCAGCTAACAAGTCTAAGTACTT
>NW_011508202.1:0-825 GCF_000495115.2 Populus euphratica | reverse complement strand
GTTTTCGTTAATGGAATCGTGTCTTGAAAATTTATCTTTGCTATAAAAAGAGGAAAAGGAACTTGTTTTAGAAGACTAGAGTTTGAGAACAGAGGAATAACTCTTGATCTTTGTTTACTTTGAACAATAATAATGACATTTGGAGGAACTATATGAGGACCCGGGTTCTGATTGATATTAATATTTCCTTGAAGCATTGAAAGAAGATTTGAAAAGATGAAGTCTCCTAGTGTTTACTCCAATTCAAGTATGAACATTTCCTAACTTTCCACTTCATTTATGGTTTGTTAAGCTATTCTGATCGATTATGTGATAAGCCCTTCCAAGTTCAAGATAACAAGGTTCGCAAAGAGTAGGGAGCATGGCTTAGGATGATTCCAAGAAGGCCAACGGGAGAGGACAACGATAGATGGTTGAGAGGCAGTAACGGAGTGGAGGAGAAGGGCTCCATTTATTTTCATGATTCTAGAAGGAATTTCAATTACATCTGTTACAGCTAACATTAATAGCAGAGAGGGAAGGGTTAGGGTTGTTTAGGAGGAGTTTCAGAGCTATTGAATGATAGAAAGAAAAGAATGGACTCAAGATATGGTAATATAAGTTCATTGAGCTGGGTAGATGAGACTATTTTTGTTGGGCTATCTTTCTCAGCAATGGAGATTGTGGGCACAACTGATGGATATAGAGTAATGGAAGAACCTGATGACCATGCCTGTCATGACCTCTGAATTGTTTAAACTAGAACTGTCGAGGACTTGAAAACTCCTGTGCAATTCAAGCTAAAAAGCTATATGTTATTTTTATTTTAGGGATTAGAGTTAATAG
>NW_011500710.1:94647-98855 GCF_000495115.2 Populus euphratica | reverse complement strand
TATGTTAGGAAATTTAATGTTGAAATTTGGAACAAAAAATTGAAAAGAAATTTAGTTGAAGTTTAAAGCAAATCTTGGTTCAAATAAATGCTCCAAATTTTCCCAAAAGAAATCAATTATATTCCAATCTAAGAAAAGATTATCATATGATCTATTTCAAGCCCAAACTTGCCTTATATTGTGTGCAAACTTCAACCATCAAAAACTCAAAGTTTCAATGTCAATCTTAGCCCAAATAATAGGTACATTTGTATCCTTTTATGATGCTTTAATTCAGCCCCAAATCAACCTTCAAATCAGCCCAAACACAATCCATGATCTTACATGTCCATATAATAAATAACAATTGATTTATTATTGGCAATTCATTGATCCAAGAAGGCAAGCACATGGATGGAAAGCTAGAGGGGACATTGTTACATTATTTTGGGTTAAAAAAAAAGAAAGAGACAGCTCATAAAGAAGGAAGAAAAACGTGCACCAAAGTGGTTGCAAAGCTGGCCTGATTTGATTTTTCAGAACATATTTTGGTGTTTTGCCCATACTTTTGACTTAAGTGTCCAAATGAGCTATTCTTTAATGAATTGCAAAGGTGACAGAATTTCCTATAAACATGTCTCTAATAGACATCTCCAGAAAAGGCTTCTAAGAGGGTCAAAATTGTTGTCTAAAGTTAGCATTATATTTGTGTCTGAATTTTTACTAAAATTGTGTTCTTTTTTGTAGATTTAAGTTCTTTAGTTTTTAAAATTTATTGTTTCAGTTTGATTTAAGTTATTTTATGTTTATTAAAGTGTTCTTGTATATAATCATGGTTGGTTAATCTCTTTCTTGGATCCAAATCAAGGATGATGGTGGTTGAGGTGAGTTCTTTAAGATATGAATGAATCTTAATGTTTATCTTCTCATTTTCTTCATGAATGTTCTATTATTGCAAAGAAATTTTAGAAATCATTTAGGTAATGTTATAATCTTGAATTTTTATGCACGAACTTTTGTTTTGGTATAGAGATTGCTTGATTCAATGTCATACTTAATATGAAAGTACTTGTTCATTTTTAAGCAATAATCAATCTTTAATTTTTTTTTAAACTTCATTGTAATATCTTCTGATCTAATATCACCATCATTGATATTAGGTTGAGTTCTTTTATATATCTTGAAAGAATCACCAATACATCACCATTAAAATTGATTTGGGCCAAGTCTTACTTTTTCTTGTCATTTAAAATCTATTTACATGTTTGCATAATTAAACAAATCCATCAATTATTTTCAATCAAGTTATTATTAATTTATTTTCTCTTGAGTTTTTTTGTTACCTAGCTTAATTTCCAAATCTAGCTCTCTGTGGATATGACCTCGATTTTACCGAGTTAATTGCTATATCGCACACTCGTGCACTTTCGAGTTAAAACAAACTAATCATAAAAAGCGGTCAAGCATAATATATTGAACATTAACTTTCATAAATGGTTGGATGAGTAATATGAAGGGTGTACTATTGTGTTATATTGAATGCTAAACTGTTATGGAATGTTTGTTTGTGTATTAGAAATGACGTATTATCTTGTTACTAATTTTTAAACTATTATGAATATAGGTATCATGAAGGGTCTACTAATATGTTGCAGTACAAGTCAAGTTGTTGTGAATCATTTGACTGAGCAATTCAAAGGATTACTACGATAAATGATTGATTAGCTATGACTAATGGCATTTGAATGGATGATTGAGATAAATGATTGATTAGAATTGGCTAATGGCATCCACATGGATGGCCAAGATAAATGATTGATTAGCTTCAGCTAATGGCATCCAAACAGATGACTAGAATAAATGATTGATTAGTGATTAGTACTTAAAAGTGCATTTTTATCATGGTTTTATATCATCATTTTGCACTTGAAGTATCAATAACTCCTTAACTAAAGCATGTTTTAGAATAATATATCTAATAATATAAGATACCTTTAATTTATGGTAAATGTTCATTTTAAATGCAGGCCTATCACATAAATGAAAATATTGATTGATGACTTTAAGAACTTAAATTACACTGTTCGGTAATTGGGTCATATCTAGAGCTATATATCTCAGATTTAGGTCCAATTTATATGGATGGAATGAGCTGAATTTTTTACACAAGAAATTTGAGACAATTTCTTACAACTTTCATGTTTTCAAGTGGCTTCAAGTATGACGCTATCAATGATGTTTTGGGCAGACAAGAGAAGATAAGGATTGTCACCAAGTCAAGAGTTGTCCACCCACTCATCAATTAGTCATCAAATCAATAGTTCCCAATTTTGGCCTATAAAAGGAGGCATTTGCCATGCATTTAGGCATCTTGGTTTCCAAATCAAGATCATGCTCTTGCTTTCTTTCTTTATATTTTTTGTAATGTTTATGCTTTGCTTTCATTAATATCAAGTTTATGCCTTTCTAACTTAAAATTAAAATAAGATGCATCAGGGGGGGAAATGATGCATCATGATGCACTTGTTCTTATGGAAATTCATGTGATCTCTAAATATTCTAACACGATTATTCTTATTATGAAGTGACTGGTTATCTTCTTCGATCAGATTTTCTCAAAACGAATGAGGATACCCTACAAAGTCTACCACTTAATGTACGTGACTACACTCTCATTCACGTGTAGGAATAGAATAAAAAGAAGAAGAAAACAAAAGAAGAAGAAGAAACAAAACAAAACAAAACAAAAACAAAGTTAGATACAAGAAAAGTGAAAAGAGAAAATAAAATAAATACTATAATTTGTACAAGAATCTACCTCCTCAGCAACGGCACCAAAAACTTGACATGACCAAAAGATTGATGTCTTCTCCAAAGTGCAAGATTATTGAAGTAATAAATAAGCTTGCAGGAGTGGGGTCGAACCACAAGGAGGTTAATTATATAAATTATAAATAACAACAATAACAACAACAACAACAATATTATTTTTATTATTATTAATAAAAGAAGAAGAAGAAGTTGATGAGAACTTTGAGATGGAAGATCAATGTGAGGATTAAACAATAATAACAATAAATTTTAAGATTAGAGGATCTACTAATGGTATTTCAAACAAGTATAGTATAAACTCTTATTATTCAATTGAAAACCACACACAAAGGAGGTTCCAATCAAATGCCTCTCAAAAGTCACTTTAACAAAAAAACTCATTTACTCTGTCATCCTAGTAACAATAGTTTTACAAATGGTTTATAAAATAAAACACACAGTTAGTTAAATTTTTTTTTAACATCAACTATTACCCTTTCCCCCAACCATAATGAGACGTTGTGCTCAAAGTCCTAAGATAGAAAGGTAGAGTATAGAAGACATCACCTGAAGCAACGAACACTGACAATCATGAAACACACTTAAAAAAATATAAAAAATAACAAAACAAAATATTATACTATTAATAAGGCCAAAAGACACAAATTTTTACAAACTAAGACCCAACTCATAGTTGTGATTGTGGCTCATATTTTTCCTTGGTTTTACATTCAAGAACAGTTTAAACACCCTTTGTGGGTCTAGAATAAGCTTCCCATCTAGTTTTCTTAAAAACAAACAAACAAGGTCTCTTTTAGTCACATTTCCAAGACTAAGTCGATCATGTTCTTTATGAAAATGGAGCCATAAATAATGAATTACAAGATTCACATCTCCACTAGGATGCATCTCAAGAGTTAATAGAAGATTATCTAAAGACTCCTTACTTAGGCCATCCTTAATGAATTGTATTTTATCTTCATGGTTTATAGATACCATTTCTAAATAATGATACTGTGCATTACAAGTCCACCCGGCACTTTGATGACAGACTTTCAGTCATTTTCCACGATGTTTCTTTGCAATAGTATTTTGAACTGTCCTAGGCATGTTTGAAATAAAAGAAATGGAAGACTCACTTAATAATCAAACCTTTGCTTCAATTACCAATGAATCTCTTTAAGAATTTCATGATTCATTAACAACCTCAATCTTGCACACCTAGCTCGGTAAATTTTTGTAATTGCATTTTGAGACAAAACAGGAAAATACTTTTTCAATTTTTTAAGAATGGTGTCCATTTTTTAAGATGAGAAGGGGAAAAGAGATGTAAAGAAAGAAGAAGGAATAAGAAATTGAACAAATATATACACAAAGATCGGTTATCATGGAAAACTAAAAGAACCGACTTAGAAGTA
>NW_011500710.1:94392-94531 GCF_000495115.2 Populus euphratica | reverse complement strand
AGCCTTTATCTGTAAGATCATTCAAACCAATGGATTAATTTTCACTAGGAAAATTATCAAGTAAGCTCTCAAACGATTGTCCATTTTCCTTAAAATCATTGTCATTCATTGAATTCTCAATATCAAAGGCCCCATAAAG
>NW_011500710.1:87720-90953 GCF_000495115.2 Populus euphratica | reverse complement strand
TATTATTGTTATTTATAATTTGTACAATTAACTTTCCTGTGGTTCGACCCCGGTCTTGCCGGGTTATTTATTACTTGGACACTCTTGCACTTAGGAGAAGACATTAATCTTTTAGTCATGTCACATATGTTTCTTAATAAATAGATCACTCTAATAAAAGTTCTTCACTTAGTTCAAAAACTTACTTTTATCCTCGGTACTCCAATGAGCTAGCAAATCTTCTAAAGAAAGAAAATTGACAAAATTAGCAAACCAAGGCATTGATCAAAGAGAAAGTAATCATTGATTGATATAATGTCGGATGTTGAATCTATTGTCACTCTTGACAAAAGATCTACATCAATATTTTTTGTGCCTTTTTTATTCGTGATTTCTTCATGAGAATAAATCATTTGCAAATCTTCAGATTCATCAATCTTTGTTTTACTCGCAGTAGATTCAAATTGATCACAAAATAATTTGTCAATAAGATCTACTTCATGTGAATCATTATCATCTCCAAGTTGTTTGCAAATGTTAAAAATATTCATCTTCAATGTCATGTTTTCAAATGATAGCTTCATTAATCCATTCCTATAATTAATTAATGCATTAGATGTTACAAGAAATGGACGACCTAAAATAATGAAATACATGTTTTAACAGGTTGAGTGTCTAAGACAATAAAATTCACAAGATAAATGAATTTATCGACTTGTACTAACACATCCTCAACTATTCCTCTAAGCACTTTCACATATCTATGAGCAAGTAAAAGAGTTATAGAAGTCTGTTTTAACTCACCTAAATTGAGACTTTGAAAAAATAAATATGGAAGTAAATTCACACTAGTTGTAAGATCAAGTAAGGCTCTTCAATTTTATGTTCTCGAATAAAGTACGAAATTGTAGGACAACCAGGGTCTTTATATTTTAAAAAATTATTGTTTGGAAGAATGGCACTTACTTGTTTGGCTAAAAAGGCTTTCTTTTTTACATTTAGTTTTCTCTTCACAATGCACAGATCTTTCAAAAATTTGGCATGAGAAGGAACCTATTTAATAGCATCCAGCAAAGTTATATTGCCCATTAGGAGTTTTTCAATAACCTTACCACTGCGAAGAGTAATGACTAATTTGACTTGATCCATGTGTTAGCTTCCGGAACTACTTGCATTTGCATTGTATTGCCTATTGGGATTTTGTTGTGATTGAGATGGAAACTTGTTGTGATTGAGATGGAAACTTATCTTTCTTTTGGAAACTGAGAACAGATATGAACTTTGCAAGAGTATCTTTAAAATCTATCATGCTTTGAGCAAGTTAAGTGTTGATTGCCTCTCGCTTTTCAATGAATGCATGTAATGTTTCCTCAATATTTCTTCTAGAAAGTAAAGCATGAGGAGGTATATATCCATGAGAATTTTGAAAATTATAATGTGCTTGAAATGGTGAATGTGAAGTTTATGCATTGTTGTTATCACTCTTCTAACTGATATTCGGGTGATTTCTCCAACCAGGGTTGTATATTTATGAGTATGGGTTATAATTGAGCCTTTTGAAACTGTTTAAAGCATAGACTTGTTCATCGAGACATTCCTTAAAAAAAAGCAAAGTTGGATAGTGACACGACCAAAAGATTGATGTCTGATTAGTACTTAAAAGTGTATTTTTATCATGGTTTTATATCATCATTTTGCACTTGAAGTATCAATAACTCCTTAACCAAAGCATGTTTTATAATAATATATCTAATAATATAAGATACATTTAATTTGTGGTAAATGTTCATTTTAAATGAAGGCCTATCACATAAATGAAAGGATTGATTGATGACTTGAAGAACTTAAATTGCATGGATAAAGAGATGGTCAAACTTAGAGAAGAGATGTCGGTGCAATCCAAACCGGAACACTGTTCGGTAATTGGGTCATATCTGGAGCTACAGATCTCAGATTTAGGTCCAATTTATATGGATAGAAAGGTAAGACATAGGCCTACAACTTTCATATGGAGCCCAAGATCTAAAAAGGCCATTATCAAGTCCAAATTGTAGCAACAACAAAGAAGCCCGAATCTGTCTTCCAGCCCGAGCACTGTTCGGTATTTTGGCCATATCTGGAGTTCTAGAAGTCCAAATGAGCTGAATGTTTTACACAAGAAAGCTGAGACAATTGCCTACAACTTTCATGTTTGCAACTGGCTCCAATTTTGACGTTATCAATGACGTTTTGGGCAGACAAGAGAAGATAAGGATTGTCACCAAGTCAAAAGTTGGTCACCCACTTATCAATTAGTCATCAAATCAATAGTTCCCAATTTTGGCCTATAAAAGGAGGCATTTGCCATGCATTTAGGCATCTTGGTGTTCAGATCAAGATCATGCTCTTCCTTTCTCTCTTTGTATTTTTTATGCTTTGTTTTCATTAATATTAAGTTTATGCCTTTCATTTCCTTTCCTTTACTTAGTTAACTTTTATGTTCTTATTTTGTTTATCTATTTTGCTTTCTTTCATTATGTCTAGCTAAGTTAATTATGTCAAGGTGAAAAGGTTACACTAATGGTGTAAGAATAAGTATAATGTAAACTTAATATGGACTTTAATGTTTGATACTAACATGTTTTATATTTGCTATCTTGTTCACTCTTTAATACTTTGCTTGTTAAATGACTAATCTTGATTTATGTTGTATAACACTTGGTACAACAAATGCTTGGCACTTTCATAGCCCATAATGTATGGTATAACCGACACCTGAGCTATGAAAGGAACTTGATTTGTTGTTAACATAAGTTATAATCATGAATGCTTGACGAGATTTACAAGTATTAGCATTAATTGAATAAGATGACTAATGTAATCATGTTAACAATATATAATCTGATTGGAACCTCCTTTGTGTGTGGTTTCCAATTCAATAATAAGAGTTTATACTATACTTGTTTGATATACCATTAGTGGAACCTCTAACCTTGACATTTGTTATTATCATTGTTTAATCGTTACATTAATATTCCATCTCAAAGTTCTCATCATCTTCTTCTTCTTCTCTTTCTTTATTATTATTATTATTACTACTACTACTACTACTACTACTACTACTACTACTACTACTACTACTACTACTACTACTACTACTACTACTACTACTACTACTACTACTACTACTACTACTACTACTACTACTACTACTACTACTACTACTACTACTACTACTACTACTACTACTACTACTACTACTACTACTACTACTA
>NW_011500710.1:85905-87470 GCF_000495115.2 Populus euphratica | reverse complement strand
ACAATATTTACAAGTATTAGCATTATTCGAATAAGATAACTAATGTAATCATGTTAACAATTTATAATCTAATTGGAACCTCCTTTGTGTGTGGTTTTCATTTGAGTAATAAGAGTTTATACTATACTTATTTGAAATACCATTAGTGGATCCTCTAATCTTGACATTTGTTATTATCATCATTTAATCCTTACGTTAATCTTTCATCTCAAAGTTCTCATCAACTTCTTTATTATTATTATTATTATTATTATTGCTACTACTACTATTACTACTACTACTACTACTATTGTTATTATTGTTGTTATTACTATTGTTGTTGTATTATTGTTATCAATAATTTATACAATTAACTTCCCTGTGGTTTGACCTCGGTCTTCCCGAGTTATTTATTTCTTCGACACTCCTACACTTAGGAGAAGATATCAATCTTTTGATCGTGTCATTTACCTATCCTAGCAACGCCTTAGGAGGATCTTTCCATAGATTTTATCTTAGGCCTATCGCGAACCCAATGCAAATTTGATTCAGTTTTCGTGGTGGTCGACCTTTATTCTAAAATGGCTCAATTTATTGCTTGTAAGAAGATTACAGATGTGGTGCATGTAGCAAATTTATCTTTCAAGGAGGTGGTGCGTCTGCATGGGGTTCCCAAGTCCATTACATCAGACAAAGACACCAAATTTTTGAGTCATTTTTGGCGAACTTTATGGCAGCGATTTGACACATTCCTGAATTTTAGCAGCATCAGCCATCCTCGGTCTAATGGCCAAATAGAAATGGTAAACTACATTCTTGGGAATCTGATTCGCTGCCTCTCTAGGATAAAATAAAAAAAAATAGGATGTTACTCTGGCACAAACTAAGTTTGCTTATAACAGTATACTCTACCGGTCCACTAGGAAGACACCATTTCAAATTGTTTATTGTTGTCCACCACGTCATGCATTAAACTTAGTTCCTCTACCAAAACTATCGGGTTTAAGCATTGTAGCAGAGGCAGGGCGTATAAAGGCCATTCAAGAAGAAGGGCGGCCAAATTTAAAGTCTTCTGATGCCAAATACAAAACTATAGCTAATAAAAAGAGAAGGGTCCAAACATTTCAAGAAGGGGACCTTATGATGGTTTATTTGCGTAAAGGAAAATTGCCTATAGGAGCTACAACAAGCTGAAAGACAAGAAATATGGACCTTTCCAAATCCTACAAAAAATTAATGACAACGTATATGTTGTAAACCTTCCTGCAGATATGGTCATTTCCCCTACTTTCAATGTTGCAGATTTGTATGAGTATCATCCTCTTGATATGGCGTCTTTTCACTTAACTCACTCGAGGTTGAGTTCCTTTCATGCAAAGGAGACTGATGAAGAATAATCTACAGGAGGAAGAGCAGATTGCAGGATATAATATAATTGTAGAAGAATTAACAGACCAAAAGATTGATGTCTTCTCGCAAGTGCAAGAGTGTCAAAGAAATAAATAACTCAGTAAAACTGGGATCAAACCACATGGTGATTAATTGTACAAATTATAAACAACAATAATATAACAACAACAATAACA
>NW_011500710.1:83740-85656 GCF_000495115.2 Populus euphratica | reverse complement strand
TATTCAAATAATGTTAATACTTGTAAATATTGTCAGGTATTCATGATTATAACTTATGTTAATAACAAATCAAGTTTCTTTTATAGACGAGTGTTAGTTATACAAAGATATTAATATAAGTAAAACTTAAGTATGACAATAAAGAGAAAGTAAGAGCATGATCTTGATCTGAAAACCAAGATGTCTAAATACATGGCAAATGTCTCCTTTTGTAGGCCAAAATTAAAAACTATTGATTTGATAACTAATTGTTGAGTGGGTGGCCACATCTTGACTTGGTGACAATCCTTATCTTTTTGTTTGAACAGAACATTATTGATAACGTCAAAATTTGAACCAACCTTACTCATGAAAGTTTTAGGAAAGTATCTCAGCTTTCCAGTAATAAAATAATTAAGGTTATTTGGACTTCTAGAGCTTGAGATATAGGCTGAACACTGAACAGTATCTAGGCTGCAAAACAGATTCAGACTTTTACATTGTTGTTAAGGTTTGAACTTCCAAATAGCAAAATTGAGTCTTGCCTTCCGATAAACGTTTTAGGCCCCTGTCTTATCTTTCCACCCATATAAAGTAGACCTAAATCTGAGATCTATAGCTCCAGATATGACCCAATTACCGAACAGTGTTCTGATTTAAATTGCACCAGCATCTCTTTTCTAAGTTTGGTCCTCTCTTTATCCTTTCAATTTCAATACTTCAATTCATCAATTAATCATTTTATTTATGTGATAGGCCTACATTTAAGATGAACATTTACTATAAATTAAAGATATCTTGTTGTATCAAACTTATTATTATAAGACATGTTTTAGTTAAGTAGTTATTGATACTTCAAGTGCAAAATAATGATATAAAACCTTAATAAAATTACAATTTTAAGTACTAATAAAAAATCAGAAACTGTAGTTACCATTAGAGTACCCTTCCACCATATTGCTTTCTTATTTAGGATTCTTAATTAATATAGTAATATCTGGATTTATTTACTTTTTTAGCTATAGTATTTGTTTTCCTTATTCTAGTTACTTCTTTCCTAAACAATTATAGTCCTGGTCAAATTAGTAATATCAGGATTTATTTACTTTTACAGGTATAGTATTTGCCTTCCTTATTCTAGTTATTTCTTTCCTAAACAATTATAGTCCTAGTCAAATTAGGATTTACAACCTATATAAAAGTTGCCTCTTTTCATTGTAAGGCGCTTTTGAATTCAATAAAAATTCTTTTTAAGAACTCTATCTTTGAACTCATGGATTCAAGTATAATTTTTTGTTTGAGAGTTTGAATGATTTTTTCTAGAGACAAGCGGTGTTCTATTTCCTCAAAAGCTTTCACTCCATCACTTATTGTGATATTCATGTTTCAATAATCACATGCACGATTAGAGTTAATCCTAACTTTTGTTCACTTTTTGTTATCTAATTCTAAAATGTATATCCTTGTATTTTGAAATATTAAAACATTTATATAACTTAATTTGTATAATTAATATTTACACTTGAATACATAAATTTAACTCTAAAATTTATATAATTATATTTCATGCATGTATATCTTATTTATTTTTTATAATGATATTTTGTTCATTATATATTGATTAGTACTTAAAAGTGCATTTTTATCAAGGTTTTATATCATCATTTTGCACTTGAAGTATCAATAACTACTTAACTAAAACATGTCTTATAATAATAAGTTTGATACAACAAGATATCTTTAATTTATAGTAAATGTTCATCTTAAATGTAGGCCTATCACATAAATGAAAGCATTGATTGATGAATTTAAGAACTGAAATTGAAAGGATAAAGAGATGGCCAAAATTAGAAAAGAGATGTCGGTGCAAGCCAAACCAGAACATTGTTCGGTAATTGGGTCATATCTGGAGCAATAGATCTCAGATTTAGGTCTAC
>NW_011500710.1:81632-81774 GCF_000495115.2 Populus euphratica | reverse complement strand
GAGAAAGATGATGAGTCAATCTCTAAGGGTAAGGAAGGGGTTGAATCTGAATATTGCAGGGAAAAGACTGATTCCCTGACAGCAATTCCATTTTCTCATGCCATGACTAATCAGGAAGAAATCGAGGATGAAAAAGGCACTG
>NW_011500710.1:45346-77565 GCF_000495115.2 Populus euphratica | reverse complement strand
ACTCCTGCACTTGAGAAAAGACATCAATCTTTTAGTCATGTCATATATTATAAACATTATAGTTGTAATGATGATGATATTTATGAGATTAAAACTCAAAATGATTGAGTTGTGATTGAGTTATAAGATGTAAGATATTAGAAGTGCAAACTAGGTATATGTCAATAACTTAAAACCTCCCAGCATAGAAGAGATTCTACCAAAATTTCAGTGGAAATTTCGTTAAACCATTATATAAAAACTGTATAAAAATATTAGCCATATTTTCATGTACCAAATTATAAAAAAATAATTATAAACTCATATGAAATTGCAAGGAGTTTCAGGGTGAGAGTCTAAAATGATTAAAAAAAAATAACAATTTTACCTGAGTTTGGTTCCAGATCATCAGGTTACCAATTCAACACCTCAAGCTAATCTAGGTTCAACAGCCATTTTCTCGGATGCTTTAACAGTGCACATAAACATTGTTGAAAATGAATAAATAAAATTTCTCTGTAAATAAGGAAAGAAAGTAGGCAGGTCAGGGAAAGAGGGCTAGTCCCTGAAAATTATCCTTTCCTAGGTTCTGTTGGGGCTAAAAATCCCTGTTTGCGACAAATACGCTACGGGTCTTTTACGCACCATCGAATTGATATCTTTCATGTGCTCAGGTTAGCCAAACAAGCTGACTTACAGTAACAGACATATCATCGACAGCATTGAGGCCTCCATTCATCCCACATTCTCACCACAGGTTTTACAGGAAGATGGCTGTGCATCAGCCGAGTGTCTCAAGTCTTACATCTCAGTGCTTTTTTAACTGTCATTCCAACCCTTTCTGTATTAATAGCAGATTGTTTGCAAACCCTAGCATTCTTGTACCTCTCATTGTCATCAGCATGGCGCCGGCCACTCTTCCTTTTCCTCTCTTAGCCCGTTTGGTCATTTGCCAAATTGACGCACTGCTATGCATCATAGCATACCTGCTCCATAAAACACAGCAGAAAAGAATATTATTTTGCAAGTTTACATTATACTTTCCTTGCAGTTAGAATCCAGAACGAAAACCACTTTCCAATGACAAATTACCTTAATCATCCCATAGTAAAGAGATAGTGACACCTTGCATCCCAATTTTCTGAAATTACAACGTGCTATATATAGATTTGAAAAATAAACCAATGGCCTTCAAGAGTTTATCGCGAAGTAATTTCTAGTATCAACTTATTTGAATTTAGGACCAAAAAATAAAACGTGTACAAATTAAGGATCGAAAGGCTCTGGAATCAGAACTTTACCCCCTCTAGAGCACAATTGAAACAATGACATACAAACAACATATTGAACAAAATAAATGATTCTCATTCCTACACCATCAAGCAAATGAGCTCTACAGAACCACCTCGATTTTCAGTTCTATGTAACTCGAATGCTCTAATTGCTGGAATAAGAGCTCGGTCCATTGCCAGCATGGCAATTTTTGCCGTAGTCCACCAGTGACAGCTTTTTCTCGACCAACAATCTTGGTGGAAATAATTTCCTGATCCCATACAAAATTTACAGGATCTTTGGCTTTACTTTTATAAAAGATCAGTCTCTTCTTGGTCTCCATCGGCATCCTCAACCTCATTTTCTTCATCTTCTTCAGGTGCATCTGGATCCACCCCCTGCAGTAAGTAACATTTAGTTGCAAAATAGGATTTTCTCCAAGCCGCCAACCCCACCCCAAGTCAGTTTACCAAGTACATTTTGCCTGGTCAAAGGCACTAGTTAGACAGTGCAGAAACTGAAAACGAAAAATGTTATACTGACCTTCATCTGTTTTTCCAAGCGCTCTAGCCCTTTTTTGGCAGCTTCATTCTGTGGGTTTATTCTGCAACCACAGTTTTAAATTGTGGGCATTAACAGCAATGCAATGCGATGCATTGTTGGGAATCAACAATAAAAGCACGCAGACATTCAGATACTCAGATTCTAGATTAAATAAATCTGAGTGTATCTTTAATGTTCTACCTTGATGCAGCCTGATAATGTGACAAAGCCTCTTGCAGCATATTAGTGGCTGCAAATACTTGAGCCAACTTCACATGAAGAGAGTCATCTGCCCAATCCTTGAGATATCGCTCAAGCAGAGATACAGCATCCCCATTTCGACCCTCGATGACATGAAGCTCAGCCAAGGCTAATGCTGCACCAAGGTAACCAGGTTCCAGCCTCAGTGCTGACTCATAGAACTTTTTTGCCTGTTGAATTTGACATTAGATAGCCTTCTTTAGCCATAAATATAGAGACAGGCACTCATGAGCTGATGAATGGGGATCCTTAACCAAAAGAAAAGGAAGTTAAAATGATCTGTTACAGCTTTACCTTCTCTCTTCCACCAGAGTTACTAGCGTGTACATCCCCAACTAATTTTAGTGCCTTTGCAGACTGAGGCATGGCCTTCATTGCCTCTCTAGCAGCATGCAAAGCCTCTTTAATTTTGGAGAATGCCAAATATGAATGAACCAAACCTGAAATTGTAATTGATTCAATTATTCCTGGATTGTTTTTCTTGTTACCATTCCATTTGGTTTATGTGTAAGCCAATCATAGATATAAATGGAAATTATGCAGATGAATAAATGAAGTTCTGTTCTTGTTTTTTTTTTTTTTCCCTTACAGATTGTACAGTTGTACCTTGATATGAACGGAGATCGGCTCTTAATTCTTGAGCTCCCCTGAAAGCAATTACGGCTGCTTCTGGACGCTTTAGTGACAAGAGCAAAGCACCCTGTTATCAGAGAAAAGATTATAATGTTCATTGAGATTTGGACAACAGACATGTATCAACCCACAACAATCTCAAAGAAGACTTTGATCAAAACAATATCTGTTCTATCAGGCATAAAATATCTTTTACCTTCATAATGTAACCCGGTATGTGTCTCTCATCAATCCTGATGCTCTGGTTGCAAGAAGAATCAGTGGATTTGTGGCATTACAAAGATGGAGAAAAGAATCATATTATAACAAAAGCTAGCTAACCTTCTCAGCATAAGACAATGCTCCTATCTCATCCTTCTTTTCCCACAGGACAGACAAAGCCACAAAAACTTCTGGCCTTGTGGGATCAATACTCAGCAAATCATGCACCAACTTGTTTAGCTTTGAAAAATCACCTTTGGTCTTTAGAAGCATCGCATACTCATCCATATAAGTTACAACATACGGATCAATTGATCGAACCTGCAAGTTCATGAACTTAGCATGTTTGTGCATGTGCAGACATTGAAAAGTTCCTCAATGTGGAAAACATAACTTCTAATACCTTCTCAAAATTCATTATGGCCTCATCATTCTTCCCAATTATGGCTTCAGCCTTAAGACATCAGGTTACATATTAGTAAAACATAAACAATTAATACATATAGCCAGGTTGCACAGATTATAGTATAGCATTTCTTACCCTTGCGATTTCAAGTAATATGTGTATATTATTTGGAAAACGTTGCAAGAGTTCTCCAAAGAGCTCCAAACCACCTGCCAACAAAAGGAAAAGAGCCTAGGAGTGAGATCCATAATGGATCAATGATCAATCAATAACCACTAAAGCTGACACGGCATGCAACAGAAGAAAACACATCTTGTAATTGGGAAATCCAAGAAAGGAAAGTAAATTACGAACTTGCTACAGTTGCTATATAAAATTTCTTTTGTATTCACCTAAAAATATTTGGGATTGTATTCACTAAGATAATCAATTAATAGCAGCTGATCAGCATTTAGCATACCCCCTTTATTTACTAATCTATTTGCTTTTATATCAGGTCAGGTTGCTAACAATAGAGGTCCCCATCTAAACCTAGTTGTGTTGGCAGCAGATATGCATGCATTAGCATATAAACATGCAGACATATCTTTGAAACATGATTATTTTACCTTTGTAATCATTTGAAGCAATACAGCACTGGGCCTCAACATAGCGCTGCATACAAATAACAAATTATAATATTTTAAGCTGGCATAAACAATGCAATGCAAACCAACCGTTAAAAAGGTAACTGATTAATAATATAAGCTATAATGTTTCAAGTGATTTTCTTTTTCCATAATATATACTGCCAAGAATGCCACTGGACAAGGGTGTTCATTTGTTCTTCAAGATTGGGTGATAGCAAAACATGCAGTATAGACAGGGAAATCATTCTGTGTTTTGACTTTGTGGTGATGGTATCAAAAAAAGCTCCAATAGCATGGAAGTACAAGCTTTTTCTGCAAAGCACCAGAAAAGGCTTGTGCAGAGTTGTAGCTGCAGTGACTTTTTAGCCACCACAATGCCAAACTGGCTCAGCACTCACCCCAAGGTGATTACTGTGCAAAGAATGACAATCCTTGTACAGTACATGTTTGATTTCATAAGGAAAAGAATGGCGTTTCCATGACACAAGGATGAACATCTAGTTGTTTTTTTTTCTCCCTTTTCCTTGAATGATGATTTTGATTGAAGACTGAAATTTAAAGCCATTCAAACAAACTTAACACCATAGGAGCGTTTTGTTTAGGAAAAAAGTTTACTGTGAGAAATGAAGACAAATGCTGATAGTGGAGAACCATAGAGCTGTTAGCAGTTCAAAACAGACCCAAATGTAATCTGTCTCATGCCATACTTACCTGAAGCCAGCGAGTAGAATCGGTATGATCAAGTGGAGCTCTCCCACTTCTATTTGATACCTGCAACCATAATAGAGGTGCCCCAAAGACATCAAGGTTGTGTTTAGTTTCATAAAATAGTTTTTTAATCTCTATCTCTAGTTTTCTTATATATTCTAAAGAGATTTTTCTGTGGAGAAATAAAGAAACATGTTTATTAGACACAATTTTTCCAAAATAGAAAACAAGGACCTTGTTTGGCATAAATTGAAAATATTAAAAGGAATGACCATAAAACATTAGATAAATCAAACAAGGGCCTTGTTTTTATAGAGAAGAATTTGGAAAACAACATTTTGGTGATCTCCAATTTTCCAAAAAATTGGAGAATAAGAAAACACATGTTTCTAAGAAAACAATCTTTACTCAATTAGTAAACATGTTTTCTTTAGCTTTCTATTTCTAGTAAAATTTTCCAGGAAGTTTTGAAGACTCTCACAAGCAAACACAATCCAAACATTTCACAAACACCAAGGTAAGAAGAAAAGGAAGCCATGCAGATTCATTTAAAATCTTATTTTTCCATGAACTCGACAACGCTGCAGAACATCAAATCATTCGCTATGAATTGTGAGAAAATCTTATGGGCGGCAGAAAACAACTAACCTGCCACTACATGGTTTCATGCTTTTGAGAAATTGAATCCTAGATAAGCCAAATATTCTACTAAATAAGCGAGAACTATTTCCTCCATGGTATATAAACTGTGAATGTTTTGATAGGAACAACATGACAATTTATTTATAACTCAAACAAGACAAAGTCTTCACTTAGATTACTTCTTGTGCCATGTAACCTTGCATAAATATGACAAAGTAAAACTTCATACCAGCTCAACAAAGCCTTACTGGACTTGCTAAAGCGAAAAAAAAGTCAGCATTCATGAAGATGAAAATGATTTTACCGGGATAGAAGTGAAACATGATTTCTCACATACTTGTGAAAGAGCGAACGTCATCCATAACAAACCTGTGAAAAAAGTGAAATAACATCCTTGGCAGCAACTCCCAGTTCTGCCAAAGCTACGATAGCCTCGATGACAAAAGGGCAATGCCTGCCAAAAATGCACCCACAAGAAAAATATAGATCAAATATAATAATCTCTATAGTATGAATAAAGGAAAAAAGAATTGCTAATTTGACACAAATAGGTGAACAAGCATGTACAACAGTTTGTAAGTCACTGAAAATGTAAGCGATAGTAATTAAAAGAGGTGAAAAAACATATTGAACACAAGTACACAGGAGTCCACAGAACCACAATATGTTAATTAAATAATCCTGAGGCAACAAGTTTCTCCAAAATTCAATCAAGTGAAACCATCATCAGAAGCACCATATTTGTTTCAGGACTCTCCAGATATGACATAGCAGGGCTAACAGAAATCATACCACAAAATTTATAAGAAAAAGATTAGCAAATATATATATATATACACACACATTTGCTTATCAAGTGGGTGAATCTAAATTCACATAAGAAAGCAACTCGGTGGATGCAAACTATCTTAGCTAGTAAACTTCCCTGGTGTTGGACTCAGGACCAGGGATCAAATAGAGTATTTGGAATTTAACCAAAGGGGAGGCTACCACTTCCATCCAGCCTATGTAACAAAAATTGCAAAGCAACTTGACACACCTTAAGCACTCTTTGTAACAAGTGATAGCAAGGCGAGTATGTCTAGAACTTCTATAAAGCTTTGCCATCAATAAACTCATCTGCAAAGTTCTTGCCTTGCTAGGAATTCCTTCCATCTTCAAAATAAACAACCTAATTAACTGAAAGCAAGAAATTATTCATAAAACAAAAAAATACACTACATAAAAAGACCTCAACAAGTGCAGCTCTAGTTTCATTCAATGTGGTGTGACATGATGCGATCTTGAACTTCACCTACCATTGAGACAAATAAAACTGTAAAAATTCAAAATACACCATACCATGGTTGCGTTTGATTATTGTTCTGGGATGGAAGGCATAGATACAAAAATCGTGTTTAGTTGAAGAGACAAAGACAGAGATGAAAAAAATGTCTTAGATATAGTTTTGGAGTAAGTTTTTGTAATTTCAAAACAAGATGTACTGAGAAACTTGTCCCTTTATCTCCACTGTCTCCATCCATCTTTTCTTTTCTAAGAAAGCTATCAATCAATGTATGTGTATAAAAGAGATAAATCAATGTACCTCATTTTCATTAATGGCTGAAATGTTAAAGGAATTCGGAGAAGAAGACCTGTTCGATAACATACTTCGAGAAGTTGTCGAACTCTGTTTCGGAATTATCTTGTAGTAATGCAATGCTTGCTTATACGTATGCTATAAAAAATTCATAAGAAAAAAAAAATAAAAACGCAAAATAATTAAATTCCAGATTCTTCAAATTAAAAAAAAAAAAAAACTCACAATCGCTCTGCGAAACTCTCTCTCGCGAAACAATGCATCTCCAAGGAGAATCTGAAAAAAAAACGTAATCACATAAAAAATATTATCAAAGTTTTAAAAATAAAAATAAAAATGAGAAAAACCTGATTTTCGGCTTTGAGCTGAGGGCTGGTTTCCAGACTAACTGTAGCTGATGAGACCAGAAAGCTACCCTGCAAAAGCGAATTATGTTTTTATTTTTTATTTTACTTTTCAAAAAAAAAGATGAAAATGTAGTATTAATTACGAGGATTTGAGCGGAATTGTAGAGTTCGTGGTCGAGAAGAGCTGTGATTTGATCCTTCGGCACATCCATTTTTTAACCCAAAACCAGACGGAGAATGAAGCTCTAATTTGTACGCAATGCAATGCGAGTACTGTAAAGAAGAGAGTGTGCTTTTGGGGCTGAATTTTGGAAAGCCAATGCGTCTCCTCATGCTCTTCCTGGAAGGAGAACCCCAGCCCGCTCGGTTTAGACGACACGTCGTTTCTATCGTTTTTAAAATTGGATCCGACCCAGTGAAATGGGTGTCGTTTACCCCGACTTGTCTGGGCTCAAGAATAGCCTTGTTTTTATGTGACCCGACAGGGATAGGGGCAGGTTTTTGATTGCCCGACTTCTTTCCCTTGTCTTCACCAAGCAAGAAATGATTTTTTTTTATTTTTAGAATAGCCTTGTTTTTTTTTTTTTTTCTTCTTCTATAGTCTCATATTCGAGTTCTTAGTTGCTCATATAATGGCCACTCGAGACTTACATAGTTGTTAACTTCAGGGCCCGTGGGATTAGTCGTGATGCGCGCAAGCTGGCCCGGACACCCACGTTAATCTAAAAAAAAAGGAAATGATTTTTTTTTTATTTTTTTTATGCCTGTGGGATTAGTCGTGACGCGTGCAAGCTGACCCGGACGTCCACGTTAATCTAAAAAAAAATGATTTTTTTGGATTATTTGATGCGGATGTTGGTGGTTTGAATATATTTTAAAAAAATATTAAATTAATATTTTTTAAAAGTAATTTATATAAAACATTTAAAATAATATATTATTTTAATATATTTTTTCAATTAAAAAATGCTTTTAAAAATTATTCTACTCCATATTACCGATAAACATAACAGCTATGAATTCTATAAATATTGCAATGTTCACTAAAGTCACTTTTATAAATTTATTAATATGCAGGGTTAGGATAATTTTTATTAAATTATAAAAATATATATTTAAATTATAAAAAAAAATGAGTTTTTATAAACTCTCTTAATTCATAAATCTTATTTTTTTTGGGTTTGGGTTCATCAGGTTTTACATCTATATCAAAAGATATTCAATAATTTCAAATTGATTCATTGATACAATAATAAAAGGCTTGTTGGGAATTATAACAGTAATAGCAGTTTTAAGTATTTTTTATTTAAAAATATATTAAAATAATATTTTTATATTTTAAAAATTATTTTTTAAATTAATATGTCAAAAGAATTTAAAAAATAAAAAATAATTTTTAATAAAAAATTTAAAATTTAAAAGAATATGATCTCAACCGTTCCCAAAGGCTTTTGTACAGAAACTGTAAAACGGAGGAGGGCTGGCCATCACTATCTAGGCATCACTACCGGAATGGAATCGTCGTCTTCGATTGCTTCGCGGAGGTCAAAGAGGCAGAGTCAAGAGAAGTTCTTATCGAAAGTAATTTTGCCAGCAATACGGGGGCAGTCATGTCCAGTATGCTTAAAAGATTTTGGTGGCGAAGAAGATTACCGAAGAGTTGCGGTGATTAGGGTTTGCTTACACGCTTATTGTCTCGATTGCATCCGCAAGTGGAGCGATATCAAGCGGAAGTGTCCTCTCTGTAGTTCGGAGTTCAATTCTTGGTTCTGTAGAATCATTCTCTC
The DNA here is from genome assembly GCF_000495115.2 of Populus euphratica. NCBI lineage: Eukaryota > Viridiplantae > Streptophyta > Magnoliopsida > Malpighiales > Salicaceae > Populus > Populus euphratica. Next base: position 68,578 of record NW_011500710.1, on the reverse strand, counting down.
CACTCGAAATTTCTCGACGGAGAAATTACCGGTGGTCAGGGAGAGCAGAAGGGTCACTCCGCTAGATATCTTGAGCTATAGGCAACGGTGAGGTTTTGTTATGTCCTATTATATGATGATTAAGTTGATATTTATGTGATTTAATTGAGATTAAATTTATTGTCTCTTTTTTTTGTAGAAATGTCAATTTTTTTGAAATTTTTATAAAACAATTACATGGAGATGCTTTAGATAAATTAAATTTATCTTCGTATAGTATGGCTCGGCATGATGTAATCAGAGAAATTTATTAAAAAAAAAAAAAACTTAAATTGATTTTGAAGATTTGAATCTAAAAAGAGCATGTCTTCTTTGTTTGATTTTAGAGCTGGATTGAATGTTGCTAATCGGAGAAGTAGGCCATTACCATGCCGGCGAAGATTTGGACAGCCAATGCCAGGATCTGTGGGTTCTGATGTTATTGCTCAAAGAAAGCTTCAGTGGCGTGCTAGGTACCCTAATTGACCTAAGTTTTGTTAATTTGAGTGAGGATTATTGAATCCGAACTATGCTTTTCTTGGTTGATATGATGCTGATTCCTTTCTTCTTCTTCTTTTTTTTTTTTTTTTTTTTTTTTTTTTTTTTTTTTTTTGCAGCATATATAATCAAAGATTGCATGCTGTTCCTATATCTTCGAGGAATTGCCTCAAGCAGGTATTCTCCTCAAAACCTTTATGAGGTTAAGTGGTCGTGTTCCGTTTTTTGAACAAGCACATTGGCAAAGTCATAGTTTTGTGATACTTTACTTCACTGCATGCACTTGTTTGCCATCTTTTCCTGCTATGGATTATGGTGGGTGCTTGCTACTTTTGCTTTCCCAAGTGACATGATGCATTGTTGTTTGTTTTGGAAAATTGATAGCTTTAGGCTAACAGGCTTTGCTGAACTCATCTCCCTTCTAGAGGAAATATTATGAACCATTTCTTTGTTTGTGAGAAAATTGGTGCTCGTTTGTTGTTAAAATTGTATTTTTCTTATAGTGGATTCCGGATCATTGGTTCAAGGCTTTGTCATTGATTTGCTTGAGGGTTTAGCATGGAAGAGGGTCGAATTCTGTTTGATTTTATTGTTTCTTCCTACTGATTCTATTGTCATGTTTTTAAACATTCAGATTATATCAAGAAATGGTTGCATGAAACAAAGGATACTGCACAGGATAGAACCATGGATTCAAAGGGAGCTACAGGCGATCCTTGAGGACCCAGATCCATCTGTCATCGTTCATCTTGCCTCCTCTCTTTTTATTGCAAGCCTTGAACGCGGGTCTGATGTTCAGTCAGATCAGCTTGGTGTTGAAGACCACTTTCTTGAATCACTGCGATGTTTTTTGCATGGTTGGACCCACACGTTTTGGCATGAACTTAGGTATACAATTCAAATACAATTGCATCATTTTCTGTATTTCAGTTTCTTCATTTTTAAGATAATTTAGAATTTACATTAACATTATAATGAGAAGAAAATGCTCTTTAGATGTTTTGCAGAAAGCTCACTTACAATGGAAACTTATGACATGGTGGTTGAATATAAACAATCAGACTAAGTGTGGAACTGGGACTTGGGACTTTCATTTGTCTTTAGCATCATTGCACATCGAGGAGCACTTAATTTACGCTAGGACCCTGCTGCCTGAGGCATCGAGACTGCTAATTGAAAGCTGTTTGTGGTTTTACATGTAATTCACCTGTATGATTTCTCAAACATTGACATTTTGCTCAATTGCATGAATAATCACATAGGGAGCTCAGCATGTTGCTGGAGAATGAGCCAAATTCTGTGGGTTAAGACCCTCAAATGGAGGGTGGAATGTGAGATGCAACATGGAGATGCAATGCTGAAGATCTTACCAGCGGTAAAAGTTGGAGCAGGGTTATTTAGGAAAGGATACAGAAATTATGTAATTACATTGAATTCGCAGTTTCTCAATGGTCTCCCATGGAATGGGCTGCTCTTCTTTATATCAAGGCAGGCGGGGAGGGAACGGGTTGTACAAGCATACCACCTGCTAGGTTTTTTCCTTGAATTGATGGTTGGTTTAATCCGTTTGTTGTTGTATGAATGCAAATCATTTCTTGTATCTCCAAAGAATATAAGTCTTGTGAGAATACCATTTGCTCTGGAAAGACTGATCATGTTGAATTGTTGATAACATTTACGCATACATCCGTCAAGCGTTTTGGTACATTATTCATCGAAGAAAATCACATGAAATCAACTGTTACCATTAACTAGAAGCTGAGATGAGGTGACAAATGTCATTTGCTGGAATCCTGAAAGAGACAGCAAGTTGTAGCCTCCATTGCCGTTGCCTCACCAAAAGAGAGGCATTTCAAAGATCTTAATATCTGGAAACAAAATAAACTGAAAGAACCGCCTGAATTGAAGATCAGAATTTTTGCCGAAGGATTTATTATCAGAAACTTGACAGTTCAACGAGATAGGCTTGGAAACACATCCAACAACTCTTTCTGAATTCTGAATCCAGAAATCAGACTGCGCAAAGGAACAATAATTCCAGTGCTTGCTTTTCACTATCAGAATGCGTTACTGTTATACATGTTTGCTTTACACTATCTGAATGCACAGCTGTTGCATCTTTTTACATGAAATTCGCTCATAGAGTTTACCTAACAGAGTGCGCGCACAAAAAAAATTAAAAAAAAATCTGTTAATCCCAAGGAAAGAAACAGATTTGTGTTAGTGCATGAATGGCTAGCTTCTAGATAGCAGATGTCACTCCTCTTCTGGTTCTTCCTCTTCCTGGAGAAGATTCTCTCTGTTATCATGGGCCCAAAAACCGCGCACGTCTATAAGCATGCTGGCTACAGTCCCACCTTGTTTGCAAGCTAGCAGATCAGCCAGTGTAATACTCAATGGGTCAGCTGGCTTGACCATATCCCATATTTCATCCCTCACATCCTCAATACACAATTCATAGTTCCCGCCTTCAATCCATTTCTGGTGTACATCCCTGTTTCAAAGGTAAATAAAATGTTCAAGAGGACGATGTTAGCCTACCACCAGCTGAAACTGTAAAATAAAAATAGCAATGACATCCCAATGAAGGTTATTGTGATCTTTATTTCAGTCTGATATCTAGGTTCATGTCTCTGAACATTTGAGGCTTGCAGAATTGCTTAAGCACTACAAGCAGGAAACCACAGAGTTTTCTCTAGGAAGGTTGTATCAGGTAGCATCTCAGCTCTTAGGTGCTCCCCTTCTTTACTTCCATAAGTTATTTCAAAATTGGTTGCTCGTGATGAAAGTTTTTGTTTCATAAACTCTTGGCAACCAAAGAAAATGATGAAAAAAATATTGAAACAATGCAGTGCAGGCTAATTTAAATGCTGAAAGAATGTTCACCTGAAAAGTGAGTGAATATCAGCAGTGGTAAGAAATCCCCGTCCTTGGAGATCAAGACAGCGAAATAAATATGTTAACCCTTCAGGGGTGTCTTTGTTTTCTAATGCCAAAACAAAGTCGAGAAAACTTTCAAAGTCCATTTCCCGAGTATTCCCTCCACCAATCTTTCCACGGCGGACATGCTCATCAAACACTATCAAAGCATAACAAACAAAGAATGAAAACAGCAATCTCTGGAGAAATTACATTCCCAGGAAAAGAAATCAAAAGGTCATAGATTCTGATAAACTAATTAAAACTCCTACCTCTTTCAATAAAGATTTCTGTCAGCGTACCATCAGCATATTCTTGAAGTTCTTGCTTGCTCAGTGTTCCGTTCATATCTTTATCAAGGGCAAGGAACATATCTACAGAGGAATGAACAATAATTATATACAACTAAGTTGGACTGCTCCTGTGCCAAATTACAAAATTTCCTGAAGCCTAATTCTTCATGTCAACACATTGTAACTCAATCAATCATTCTATGTCACTAACAGCAAGCAATTTCAATTGATAGACCTTATACAAACAGATGAGCCTTGAAAGAGAGACTCTACACTCAATTCTTTATTTCCTCTGCCCTGGACTCTAACAGCTATACCAATCATCTACCCTTATATTGCCATCGTCTTTCTATGATGATTGTCAAAAGCTTCTCGCATTACCATTAGATAATTAGATGACTACAAAACCTACATGCACATTGCTTTAAACTGCACTGACTTCTACTTGATGCTTAATCTCAGAGTTAACAAGGCTCATAAAAGAATGCATGCAGGGAACAATAGAAAAGGTAAAAGGTAAAGGGAAGAGTTCGGGCAGAGGGGAGAGACGGGAAACTATTTAAAAAAAAAAATCCACCAGATCAAAAGTAGTTTGGAAACAAAAACAAAGGGACTGCAAAAAATTAAAAGCACTCACCACATATTCGTTGTGCAGACATCAAAGAAAACCAATTTTCTGCTTGTTCAGTGTCAGTGACTTCCTCCTCACTTTCCTATTTATAGAAAAAATTTAGAACCAAAAAATGGATCCAAACCAAAATATATTGGGATTATTTACACAAATTAGTGTCTTATACATCTTAACTGGCCAAAGAGAACAGACAAGGCAGGCTACAAGGCTACAATGCATTTAAAAGCTAATTATTCATCACATAAAGAAAGCAGGCAAGAACTGGGCATTGGGTGCGGGTGCTCCCCTGTAACAAGCAATGACAACATTCAAGTCAATTGTGTTTCTACAAAAATCATCTCTAGGAAAACAAGTTCCATATCCCAGTGTTCCACTGTACTCCAGAAGATGTAGCAAAATTTTTCTTTTCAGTATTGATGGTAATGTAGTAGATAGAATTTGAAAGCAACAAATTCATGTATCTGACAGGGTATTGTTCCTGAGCTGTACGGGTTCTTATAAGATTGTATTCATTAGATATGTCTTTTAGATAGTTCCTAATTTATCTTGTAGTAGAACTCATGTATATATACAGCACATGATACAGCAACAAGACCTACTGGGTTTTCCTCCATATTTCTGTTTTTAAACTTTCAGGATGTTAAGAAAGAATGTCCAAAATTGCTGCAACCTTTTCATTTATAGGCATAACCACGGTCATGGAAGAAGGAAAAGAGAAGGCACAAAACAAATGGAGAATCAAGGAAAGGATTTTAGTGTCAGAAAAGAAAAGCAAACAGGTGTAAAACTACTATCAATTGTCTATCCATGCAACTAGAAGTTCAAACATATAAATCCATAATCCACCTGGTGCAGTTCCATCAATTCCTGGAGACAGTTGCTAAGAAGCACCTTCTTTATGCAAGATTTCCCTGTAAAGAAAAACTAACTGTCAACTACTCTGAAATGCCAGTACAAAGGAAATTCAAAATTCTTAAAAAATAAATAAAAGGAAAACCAGGCGAGAAGAGGTAACAATTAGGCCATTTAGATCTTAATTCACCGATCCCCTTCCATTCACAGTGACTAGAATTCCATACATCAAACTATCTTTTAAAGGACAGATTGGTATATGTGTCAGTTTCCATTTCAAGTCCCAAAAGCTTATGAAATTCACTCTTCAAACATTTAGGTAATAAATATTATCTTCAACCTTTCAAGATATTTGCAGACGTTTATTATCAGCCTAGGTCATCAGCAAAATAAAAACATCTAATGTACAACAACTAAAAAATTTGAAACCCCTTCCTCACTAAAGTTTAATTTCAAGTATTTTTCTAGCTAGTTAAGGGGAGACCAAGAAGCACAGATACAAAAAAGTTGAGTCATACCCTGTATTCTAATAAAACATTTAAAGGGAGCGCACAGGTTATGGTAATGAGCAAACATATGTAATTACTGCAACAATCAAATAACAAGAATGATTGCATAAATGAAGGAGACATAAAATATAAGTGCCAAATAACTGGAAAAAGAAAAACACTGCTGTAATGAAAGGGTAGCCATGCAAACCTCGCCTATGAGGATCACAGAAGAAAAAGAATTTGTGAGCAGCTATGCGACAATACATTTGAATGAATGCAACGGGCATATCCCTTAGTTGCGCTAAATTAGGGATAAGACCTCGTATATAAGCCTCCATTTCCTGAAAGAGGACAAAGCAATCCTTGTTTTATACAGAAGATTGTAAGAGTGAATTGCCATAAATAAGCATTCATAAAGATCTAATAGTAGGAGGACCAGATAGCGAAATGTGAGTGTTAAAATAAATGCATAAAGCCATACATGAGGCTGAAGAAATCCATCAGAGTCCTCGTCAAGCTCGCTCATATCAATTCTGGCCTGTGTAAGTGAAACCTGAACAACAATAAACAGTAATCAACACTCGCAAAGATTAACTTCAACAAATAGCTCAAACAATAAATGTGTAAATTCCGATACTTTAGAATTGTGAATAAAAGCATGGGACCAAAAAGCTGTACTCACAGTGCGCATCACATACAGGTAAAAGGGCAAAATGGCAATTCTTCCAGATTCATCCTTTTCAAACTTCATGAAATTAGATGGGCTGAAAAAGCGCCGGCATTTGGGGCCTATTTGCTCTGTACATACAGAGGCTATGTGACAAAAATCTTCATAATTCATCTACAACATGATAATCCCAGAGATAAATTAGGTTAAAGTGATAAAAATATTAGGCCATGGAACAAAACATTGTGGAATAAATCTAGCTTAACAAATGCATCTACCAAAAGCAAATACCAAGACATCACGTGACAAGCAACACTTAGCATAACTTCCCAATATCTGATAATGTTAAGCTAGGACATTCTTAAATGAAAACAAATGCAGATTTAGTAACTGAAATATAAAATTCTGCCAAACATATTAAAAACATATGGTGTAATGCCGAAACAGATTGGCACAGCAAATCTTCCAAACCTTTTCTGCACCAGTGGCATCATCAATCACACAATTTTCTCTCAAGCAAACCCACATTGCATCAAGATCATCAGCATTTAGTAAAAGATCTGATTGTTTCTGCAATAATCAAATGGATAATGTTACCAATGAAGCCAGCAAGTATATCCCCAGCCAACCAAAAAGTAACAAGTATAGCAAGCAGAAGTGGAAACACAGTACCTTCAAAAAACGATATTTTGCCAGCCTTTGAACCCTATGACTAATTGATCCTTCTTCAGGTTTCTAAGCAAAGAAAAAATGAAAACAGATAAAAGAAAATCAGTAAACGATAATGGAAAACACAAAAATACCATCACAATAAACAACTCAAAATCTAGCATTGAATCAACACAATTCCTCCATTCCATAAAATAAGCAAAACCCAGAATTTGTCCACAAACAAACGAACACACTGAAATCAAAGTTGTAAAGTAACATTCATGTATCCTAGTAAGAAAACAGTTTAACATCAAGCAAAAGAATTCCACCAACATGCCTTCTTGTAGAAACTAGGTATCGTACCACCTTCAGCACTCTTTTGCTGCTTCTCTTTGAAAATATCTAGCAATATTCTCTTCGTCTCGAGCTCTACATAATAAAACCCAATTTTAGATTCTAATTTTAGAAATGCCTAAAATATATCTGTACAAAAAAATAATAACTAATTATCCTTAATCTCTCTGCATCAAAGCATAGCACTAATCATGCAAACACTGAGAACTCTAATACAAAATTAAGTTAACATTTCACATTGATTGTATATTTAGGGCTACAGCTCCAATTTTGCTACAATTCCAAAAACACACAATTAAAATCAAAATAAGCTAAGGTAAGGAGAAACGGACCCATGAGGGCTTCAGATCCGAGCCCGGCACCGGATCCGATGAACCGCCGGAGATTACGGACCCAAAGCATTGACGTAGCCGGCGGGATCTTCCTCTGCGCGGCCTCGTGGCTCTCGCCATCGCTTGATCCACTGTACATAGCCAAACTACAGTTATCAAGTTGTATGAGTTGACTCGGAGAGTTTGGAGTTCGTTTCCGCGAGTTAAAACCCTAGAATTACGTGCATTACTAATTCAGAAGGCAAAAACCGGAGCCCTCTCTCTCCCTTTGGTTTTTCGATTTATTAGTTTCTTCTGTTAGATTTTGAAAGTTACGGGAAAAGGGAGCTGTTGAATAAATTGAGAATTTAGTCGAGCCTTTGTACTGGGCTACTGGCTTTGAAAATGTGTTTCTTTTTTAATAAAATATTTTATAAGAATATTATTAATTTTTTTATACTTAATATTCAAATTTATTAAATTTCATAAAATTATTTTATAAATAATAATTTACACGATATCAATTTGTAAATTATAATCTTTATTGTTACTGTCATTGCATAACCATCCTTACTCCTTGATTATTATTTTATAAGTAAAAAAATCTTTATATTATATATATATATTATCATTCCATTATTACATGGAATTATTAATTAAATTAACTTTTTAAAAATAACAACAAATAAGTTTATTTTTTAAATTTATTTGTGAGGTAATAAATCTTTATTTTTTATATTGGCTCGAGTAACATTTATTGTTGAAATTTTTTATGACTCTTTTTTCCTTTGTGGAAAGTTATTTTTTTAATTTTTATTATGTAACTCTTGTTTTATATAATTTATTTTAAGAAATAATTTATTGTTTTTTATCTTAATATTAAAATAAGGTTTGTAAGTCTTATTTTTATGCGCTTTTATTTAGGATATTTCTTGAAATCTTTCTAAAATAATGATAATTTTTGAATGATTGCATCCATTTGAAATTATTTACCTTGAGACGTATTTTTAGCATGAATCATTGTTCTTGAGTCAACCATCTTAAAATCTATTTTTTTAATGATTTTCTTTATTTTAGCATCTTTGGCCTTATACTTTTGCTTCAAAGCTTCCCACAATGCTTAGCACTTTTGATTAAACTATACATATCATTTAATGCGTTGCCAAATTCATTCTAGATGTAGTTCATATACACTAAATTATTGTAATTCAAAGCATTCACAACTATCATAGCATTGGTATTAGATTCATCATCCTACAATTTTGACACTTTTTTAATTACAAATTTTGCCAAATTCAAAAGGGTTAAATAAAATAATATCTTTCGTTGTCATTGTCGTATCTTCAAGGTTAATTTATCAAACTTTTTAGATTTTTTATCATAAACCATAAAAAGTGATGGTGGAATATTCATTGCTAAAGTAGTACTTATCCACATAATATTGATTAGAACAACCAAATCTTAAGTAGAAGACATGATAAAATATATAAAATAATGAATAAATATATTTATAAATAAATATTTTGGCTTCTCACATGTAATTTTTAAAAAAGATCTTTTAAAGAAAGTAAATTAAAAAAATTCATACATTGCAAGATTAGTTTCATAAGAGATTTAAATAAAATATGATATCTTTTTAAAACAAAATAAACAATTAGCATTATAAATATAAACCGAACAAAAACAACTTTTTAGAAGTTTAGTTCTAGATGATATGCATTAAAATATATAATTGCATAAAACTAACAATTTTAAAAGATTAATTATAACTCTAATAAAAAAATATTTATCAATCTTCTAGAACCAAACTAAAAGTCATAAGCTATAAACTAATTGAAAGATTATAGATTAAAACATTTAGTTAGCGGAAAACTTACAAGAAATTTATATTATATATTAAAAATGCTAAAGCCTTGAGATTGTTGAATAAAGAAAAATAAATTAGACTAGTAAGCATGAATTGTTTAGCTCGTCACACTAATAAAATTAATTGCAAGAAACGAGAACATACAAGTTTAGATTATAAGCTTGTAAATTATATGTGTCATAACAATCATGCAATCAAAGACAAATATGTCTATGTGTGAGATAATATGCTCAAATATCTTTCAACAAAATGAACCTAACCTTTAGATTTGAGAAAAAAAAATTAAAACTTGCTAAAAATTAAGGTAATGAAGTGTGTGGTGTAGAACATGGAAAAACATTGTAAAAAAAAATCTTTATAATGGATTTTGAAAGCTAAAAGGATAAAGAATAAATTCTCATCATTATCAACTTTGATTACCCACCATAAAACTAGAATTAAACCTAAATTTTTTTACCATAAATATAAGGTCTTTTATCTAAAAAAAACTAATTAGGTTTGCAAAAAATATTTATTGAAAAAATATATTAGATTCTCTTTTCATGGGCTGATAGAAATAATACTTAATAGACCAGATCCAAACCCTAATTAAGTTTGCAAAAACTATTTATTTATAGCCCACTATTTTACAATAAATTCAAACCTAGGCTTGAGCCAAGCTAGGCCATGTACGTGTGAGTTTAAGGCTTAAACTCACTTTATTTAGGTCCTCCACCTCTAAAAGTTTGAGTGTCGTTTGATCTTAATTTAAACTTTTCACTTACCCATTAGATAATCAACAAACAAAGTTTATTTATTTCATATATGAGATAAAAGTTTCTTAAGAGTCTTGGGTATTTCTAAGACATGTCAATCTAGGGATCTTTGAGATTAATTTCTTATTAACCAACAATTTATTTAAGTTGTGTTAATGTTCCATGTTTAATAACCAATATTGGGGATTAAATTTGAACAAAGTTTCAACACCAAAAGCTTATTGATTCTACTTTTAATTTGGTCTCATATGTGTTTATTAACCATGTTTTAAATAAATTTCCAACATTATTAATACTTAATGCACAAAGACTATTATTACCCATTTTAGAACCCTACATAAACATGCAAAGAAAAAAAGAAAATTAAAAAAGATTGAAAAAATTTAAAGAAAATAAAAAATATATATATTACTAAGGAGAACATAGAAAATGCCTCGAAAATTATCAAAGACTGGTTGAGAAAAATCAAAATACACAAGATTAGAAAATTTGGCTACTCAATTTTGACTCATAAAGGCCCTATTGGCAATGAAGATTTAATTTAAATAGGAAAATTCAAAATTGAATGTTTAAAGACTGAATTGGAATTCTTTAAGGTTTAATTGAATTTATTAAGGGCTTAATTGCAAGAAAACATAATTTTTAAAGTCAATTTAGGTTTTAATTGGAATAAATTAAAGTTTGGGAGTCAAATTGTAATTTTAAAGAGTTAATTTGGTAAAATCAGGGTCTTAGTTACATAAATGTTGAAATTTGATAAGTAATTAAAGACTTGAATAAAGAAATCCAAAACCAAGGATCAAACTAAAAAAAGTGTATGAATGCAGGGGTTGAAATTGATTAAATCAAAGGTCCAATTGAAGAAATTAGAAGTTTGTTGATCAATTAACAGCCAAAATGCACAATTTAATAACTAAGAACTAAAATAAAATAGGTAGTTAACTTTAAGGGTTGACATTTGAGTTTGGCAGAAGTGAAATTGCATGTAATTAAAAGTTGAAAGGGAAGGCAAATACATATACAATTAAAAGTAATTGCAAGAACATAGACTAAATTAAAGATTGCCAAATCCCAATTTAAAAAACCCTAATTTTAGGGTTTAACTTAGATGATGTGTCGTTTAACCATTGTTTAGCTTTTTTTCTAGTAGTTTTGGCTGATCGAGTAGGCACATTTAGATGAATAAATGTGGCGTTTCTGACCACTTATGAGGCTATAACTACCACTAGTTAATACTTTTTTATGATCGGCTTGTTTTAACTCACAAGTGCACGAATGTATTGATTAGTATTTAAAAATGCATTTTTATCAAGGTTTTATATCATTATTTTGCACTTGAAGTATCAATAACTTCTTAGCTAGAGCATGTTTTCTAATAACAAGTTTGATACTATAAGATACCTTTAATTTACAGTAAATGTTCATTTTAAATACAAGCCTATCATTTAAATCAAAAGATTGATTGATGAGTTTAACTACTGAAATTGAGAAGACAAAGAAAGGGTTAAGATTAGAAAAGAGATGTTGGTTCAGTTCAAACTAGAACACTATTTAGTCATTGGATCATATTTGAAGCTGTAGATCTTGGATTTCAATTTGGTTTATATAACTAGAAAGTTAAGACATAGGCCCAACACATTCATAGGGAATGCAAGACTCAATTTTGCTGTTTAAAAGTCCAAATCTTAGTAACAACGAACAAGTCTGAATATGTCATACAACCCACATACTGTTTAGTTTTCAGCTCATATCTCGAGTTTTAGAAGTCCAAATGACCTTTTTTTTTTGTTGGAAAGCTGAGACAATTTCCTAGAACTTTTATGAATAAGTCTGTTCAAATTCTGATGTTAGCAATGACGTTTTTGGCGGATAAGAAGATAAGGATTTTCACGAAGTCAAGATGTGGCCATGCATTCAACAATTAGTCAACAAATCAATAGTTTCAAATTTTGGCCTATAAAATGAGACATTTACCATGCATTTAGGCATCTTAGTTTTCAGGTCAAGATCATATTCTTGCTTTCTTTCTTTATTTTTTTGTAATGCTTAAATTTTGCTTTCATTAATCTTTTATTTATGCTTTTCATCATAACTATGTTCTTATCTAGTTTATTTATATTTCACTTCTTCATTATGTTTAGCTAAATTTATCATGTTAAGGTGAAAATGTTTCACTAATAATGTTAGAATATGTATAATATAAACTCGACATGGACTTTAATGTTTATATCTAAGAAAGTTTGTTATTAACATGTCTTATACTTTTATCTTACTAATTTTTAATACCTTACTTGTTAAATGGTTGATCTAGATACATTTGGTACAACAAATGCTTGACATTTTCATAACCAACCGTATGGTATAACGTACACATGTGCTATGGAAGAAACTTCATTTGTTGTTAATATAAGTTAGCATCACGAATTCCTAACAATATTTAAAAGTTTGATGTTACTTAAATAAGATAATTAATATGGTCATATTAAAAATTTATAATAAACTATTAAGGATAAATCATTCGATCGGAATTTTCTTTGTGTGTGGTTTTCAGTTGAGTAATAAAAAGAGTTTATACTATATGTATTTTTAATACCATTAGTGGATTCTTTAACCTTGACATTTATTTTTATCATTGTTTAATCCTCATGTTAATCTTACATCTCAAAGTCATCTTTAAATTATTATTATTATTATTATTTATAATTTATATAGTTAACCTCCTTGTGGTTTGACTCCGGTTTTACTAGGTTATTTATTACTTTGACACTCCTACATTTGGTAGAAGATATCAATCTTTTGGTCATATTAAGTTTCTGGCATCGTTGTAAGGGAGGTAAATTCTTGTATAAATTATAATATTTATTTTATTTTCTCTTTTCTCTTTTCTTTTATCTAACTTTTGTTTCTTTTCTTCCTTTTATTCTCTTTCTACACGTGCATGACAGTTTGGTCACGTACATTAAGTGATAGACTTTACAGGGTATCCTCATTATTTTCAAAAAACATGGCCGAATAAGATAATCAGTCACTTCATAATGAGAATAACTGTGTTAGAACACTTAGAGACCACATGAATCCAACAAGAACAAGTGCATCCTCATGTATAGTTTCCCTTCCTAATGCATCTCATTTAATTTTAAGCTAGATATTATTCAACTTTTACCTTCTTTTCATGACTTAGATCTAGAAAATCCATACTTGTATTTGAGAGAATTTGAAGAAGTTTGTAACACTTATAATGACTTAAATTGTAGCATGAACACCATTAAATTAAAAACTTTTTCCTTTTTTCTTTAAAAGATAAAGCTAAAACATGGCTATAAAATTTGAGACTTAGATCCATTTGTGCTTGGGATAAAATGCAACAACAGTTTTTAAAGAAGTTTTTCCCTTTTCAAAGAACAAACACTTTCAAAAAGACAGATTACCACTTTCACTAAAAAACTAGGAGAAACATTTTATCAATGTTGGGATAGGTATTGAGACTTACTTCATACTTACACTCATCATGGTTTTAAAACATGGAGATTGATTTTATATTTTTATGAAGGATTAACCTATAAATAGATAAATGGTTGAATTGACGTGCAATGAAACTTTTAAGGATAAGAACCTTAATGAAGCAATGGAGTACCTAAACTTGCTAGCTGAAAATGCTTAAAATTTTTAGCTCAAAATTAGGACACTACAGGCACTTATAAGGCACTAAGTAAAATTCAACCTTATATATCGAGTGGAGGAATGTACAGCCTTTGAAAAGATTATGATTTTCAAGCTAAATTTGCATCTTTAGCCAGAAAAGTTGAGGCACTAGAATTGAAAAAGAGTGGTTAATTAAAATCTGTTCAAGACATTGTGTGTCAAATTTATGAAACTAATGAACATTTAATCAATGACTGATCAACTTTGCCTTTTTTTAAGAAATGCCTCCATAAACAAGCCTATGCTTTAAATAGTTTTCAAAGGCCTAATTGACACGACTAAAAGATTGATGTCTTCTCCCAAGTGCAGGACTGTCGACGTAATAAATAACCCGGCAAGACCGGGGTCGAACCATAAAGAGGTTAATTGTATAAATTATAAACAACAATTATAAACAACAACAACAACAACAATAATAATAACAATAATTACAATAATAGTAGTAGTAATAGTAATAGTAGTAGTAGTAATAATAATAATAATAGAAGAACAAGAAAAAGAAGAAGTTGATGAGAACTTTGAGATGGAAGATTAATGTAAGGATTAAACAATGATAATAAAAAATATCAAGGTTACAGGATCCACTAACGACATGTCAAACAAGTATAGTATAAACTCTTATTATTCAATTGAAAACCACACACAAAGGAGATTCCAATCTGATTATATATTGTTAACATGATTACATTAGTCATCTTATTCCATTAATGCTAATACTTGTAAATCTCGTCAAACATTCATGATTATAACTTATGTTAACAACAAATCAAGTTCCTTTCATAACACAGGTGTCGGCTATACCATACAGTATGGGCTATGAAAGTGCCAAGCATTTGTTGTACCAAGTGTTAAACAACATAAATCAAGATTGGTCATTTAACAAGCAAAGTATTAAAGAGTGAACAAGATAACAAATACAAAACATGTTAGTATCAAACATTAAAGTCCATATTAAGTTTACACTATACTTATTCTTACACCTTTAGTGTAACCTTCTCGTCAATACATTATACTTATTCTTACACCATTAGTGTATCCTTTTCACCTTGACATAATAAACTTAGCTAGACATAATGAAAGAAAGAAAAATAAATAAACAAAATAAAAACATAAATAAGATAAAAGTTAACTAAGGAAATGAGAGGAAATGAAAGGCATAAACTTGATATTAATAAAAGCAAAGCATAAACATTACAAAAAAAAATACAAAGAGAGAAAGCAAGGGCATAATCTTGATTTGGAAACCAAGGTGCCTAAATGCATGGCAAATGCCTCCTTTTATAGGCTAAAATTGGAAACTATTTATTTGATGACTTATTGATGAGTGGGTGGCCAACTCTTGACTTGGTGACAATCCTTATCTTCTATTGTCTGCCCAAAACGCCATTGATAACGTCAAAATTAGAACCACTTGCAAACATGAAAGTTGTAGGAAATGGTCTCAACTTTTTTATGTAAAACATTCAGCTCATTTGGACTTCTAGAACTCCAGATATGGGCTAAACACTGAACAGTACTCGGGCTGGAAGACAGATTCAGATGTCTTTGTTATTGCTCCAATTTGGACTTGAAAATGACCTTTTTAGATCTTGGGCTCCATATGAAAGTTGTAGGCCTATGTCTTACCTTTCCATCTATATAAAGTGGACCTAAATCTGAGATCTACAGCTCCAGATATGACCCAATTACCAAATAATATTCCGGTATAGACTGTATCAACATTTCTTTTCTAAATTTGGCCATCTCTTTGTCCTTTCAATTTCAATTCTTAAATTCATCTATCAATCCTTTCATTTATATGATAGGCCTGCATTTAAAATGAACATTTACCACAAATTAAAGGTATCTTATATTATTAGATATATTATTATAAAACATGCTTTAGTTAATGAGATAATGCAACTTCAAGTGCAACCTGATGATATAAAACCTTGATAAAAATACACTTTTAAGTACTAACCACACCCCCCAACCAGCTTATTACTAGTCCCTAGTAATCAAAGCGTTAAAATAGAAAAACAATTTGCAAATTCCACAAAGCAAGGTATTCATCATTGAACTTCCATTAATCTATCCAGATAAACAAACTCTCATTAAATTTATATATCTGCTCATTACCTCTTAATAAAATATTAATAAGCCTTTCTTTTGTGCTCAATATATCAACACATAATTATGGGGCTTTTCATGAAAGAAAACAAAATTCTTGTTTTACTATTTAAGGTTAACTGCCTTGGGTTGGGATTATTATTATTATTATTATTATTATTTTAAATATATATACATATAACTTAAAACACCATGCATCTTTAACCCATGTAAGGAGCTTTCGGCTAATGACTCCCAAACTAGTTAGTCTTAGGGCATTAGGTGTTGAGACACCCCTATGAGCTTAGTAACTCAGGTTGCCGATACTGATACATAGATAGTGCAATGTTTGATTCCCTTAAACTTTTCTCCTTAACCCATGTAACAAGCGTTGGGCCAATACTTCCTAAGTCAGTTGACTTTAGGGTATTAGGTGTTAAAACACCCCTTCGGGCTTAATTGATTAGGTTAGGAAGGTTACGAAACCAAACTTATTTATATTTTTATTATCATGATTTTTTTTCTTCTTTTCTTCTTTTTTTTTTTTGCTCTTTTTTTTTAAAAAATTATGTGCTATCCCTTTCCCTTAGTTGTTACCTTTAATAAAAAAACATAAATAATGTAATAATCTAATGTGCAACTCACAATCATATGTTAAAGTGTGTGTGTGTAAAAATTAAGGTTTAAGAATACATGTTAAATGAGTATATGAGTAGAATTAAGTGATAATAATGCAAGAGTTTGTAAATTTGAATATTTCAGGAAGTGTTATAATAAACCTTGTTAAGAATAGTTACTAAGATGCATCTCAAGAGTCACTTTAACAAAATAGCTCCTTTACTCTGCCATCCTAGTAACAACAATTATGCACATGCTTTATGAAATAGAAAACAAAATATATTTTTTTTATCAACTACTACCCTCCCCCCCAAACTAAAACGAGACATTGTCCTCAATATTCTAAGGTAGAAAGATAGAGTATAGAAGATATCACCTAAAATAACGAACATTGACAAACCTGAAATACACTTAAACAAAAATAAGAAATAAAAAAACACAATAATAAAACAAAAAGACACAAAAATTCACAAATGAAGACTTAAATCCAATCCAATCTAGGCCTGCATTTAAAATGAACATTTACCACAAATTAAAGGTATCTTATATTATTAGATATATTATTATAAAACATGCTTTAGTTAAGGAGTTATTGATACTTCAAGTGAAGAATGATGATATAAAACCTTGATAAAAATTCACTTTTAAGTACTAACCACACCCCCCAACCAGCTTATTACTAGTCCCTAGGAATCAAAGCGTTAAAATAGAAAAACAATTTGCAAATTCCACAAAGCAAGGTATTCATCATTAAACTTCCATTAATCTATCCAGATAAACAAACTCTCATTAAATTTATATATCTGCTCAATACCTCTTAATAAGATATTCATAAACCTTTCTTTTGTGCTCAATATATCAACACATAATTATGGGGCTTTTCTTGGAAGAAAACAAAATTTTTGTTCTAATGTTTAAGGTTAACTTTCTTGGGTTAGGATTATTATTTTTGTCTTTTTTTTTTTCTTTTTTTTTAAATATATATACATATAATTTAAAAACATCATGCATCTTTAACCCATGTAAAAAGCATTCAGCTAATGACTCCCAGACTAGTTGGTCTTAGGGCATTAGGTGTTAAGACACCCCTATGAGTTTAATAACTCGGGTCACAGATACTGATATGTAGATAGTGCAATGTTTGATTCCTTTAAGCTTTTCTCCTCAACCCATGTAACAAGCGTTGGGCCAATAGCTCCCAAGTCAGTTGACTTTAGGGTATTAGGTGTTAAAACACCCCTTCGGGCTTAATTGCTTAGGTTAGGGAGGCTACGAAACCAAACTTATCTACATTTTTATTATCATCATTTTTTTTCTTTTTTTTAATTATATACTATCCCTTTTCCTTAGGTGTTACCTTTAACAAAAGAACATAAATAATGTAATAATTCAATATGCAACCCACAATCATATGTTAAAGTGTGTGTGTGTAAATTAAAGTTTAAAAATACATGTTAAATAAGTATATGAGCAGAATTAAGTGATAACAATGCGAGAGTTTATAAACCTGAATATTTCAAGAAGTATTATGATAGACCTTATTAAAAATGGTTACTAAGATGCGTCTTAAGAGTCATAAAAAGTTCTCCTTACTCTGCCATCATAGTATCAACAATTTTGCACATGCTTTATGAAATAGAAAACACAGTTAGTTTTTGTTTTTTTTTTTTGTTTTTTTTGTTTTTTTTTTAGCTTTACCCTCTCCCCCCAACTAAAACGAGACATTGTCCTCAATGTTTAAAGGTAGAAAGATGGAGTATAAAGGATATCACCTGAAATAACGAACACTGACAAACCTGGAACACATTGAAACAAATATAAGAAACAACAAAACACAATAATAAAACCAAAAGACACAAAAATTCACAAATGAAGGCTCAAATCCAATCTAAGCTTTTTACGGCTTTCCTTAGATGACCAATTTATGCGATTCATGGAGGGATCAATTACAGGAATGAAAGATTGTAGTTGGTCAATCAATTGTTCAGTAGTAGCAGCAGAGATTATGATTTGTCGTGCAGAAGATGTTAGAAATTCCTGTTCCACAGCATGATCAAGAAAAGACAACAACTTATCATAATAACCATTAACATTTAACAAACCTATGAGTTTATGGTGAATGTGCAGTTGAGCCCAAGAGGAAATATGAAAGATCTCTTCTAATGTGCCTAGACCACCTGGTAAAGCAATGAAGGCATCAGCATGGTTAAACATTGCATTCATTTGAGCTAACATTGTGGAGACATGAAGTTCCTCTCCAATTGTTTTTCCATTGATGTCCCCTTGTGCTAAAGCTTCGGGGACGACCCCTAAAACTTGACTACCTCTTAAAAATGCAGCTATTGACACACCTCCCATTAACCCAAGATTGCCTCCCCCATACACTAAATGAATCTTTCTCTCAGCTAGCACTTGACCAAGATGATTTGCTGATTCTAAAAACATTTTCTTTCCTAGGACTAGATCCACCAAAAACACAAATATTTCTTATATGATGACCTGAGGAACTTGCCATTTCTACACACTTCTGTAGTTGTTGAATGTATGGGTTGAGTAGAAATGAAAGGAAGGAAGATAGGGTTTTATAGATGAGAAATTAGAAAGGCAATCATACCACCTATATGTAGGCCAGTTGGAGTCTCACACACACACTCTCTCTCTTTATTTATTTATTTATTTACTTTTGAAAAAGCATGTGTATGTACATGTAGTTGTGATTGTGGCTCACATCTTCCCTTGGTTTTACGTCCAAGAACGGCTTAAACGCCCTCTATGGGTCGGGGATAGGCTTCCGATCCAGTTTTCTTAAAAACTGGCAAACAAGGTCTTTTTTAGTCAGATTCCCAAGACTAAGTCGATCATATTCTTTATGAAATAGTGGCCATAAATCATGAATTACACGATGCACATCTCCATTAAGATGTGTCTAAAGAGTCAATAAAAGATTATCTAAAGACTCCTTACTCAGGCCATCCTTAATGAATTGTATTTTATCTTCACGGTTTATAGATACCATTCCTAAAGAACGACATTGTGCATTACAAGTCTATCTAGCACATCGATGACAGACTTTTAGTCATTTTGCACGACGTTTCTTTGCAAAAGTGCTTTTACCTGTTCCAGGCATGCGTGAAATGAAGGAGTTAAAGGACTCACTTGATAATTGGACCTTTGCTTCAATCAACCAGCGAATATCTTCAGGAATTCCATGATTCATTAACAATCTCAATCTTGCACATCTAGCACGGTAAATTTTTGTAATCGCATTCTGAGGTAGAGCGGGAAAATACTTTTTTAATTTTTCAAGATTAGTGTTCATTTTCAAATGAGAATTGGAAGAGAGATTCAAAGAATTGCATAAATATATACATAGATATCAGTTATTGTGTGAAACTGAAAGAACCGACTTAAGTCACGGAGTACCGTTGTCCGCCATTTGACCGGGGTGAGAGAAACTATCACTTACAAAGAAACACAAAAACAAAGTGAGAAAAACAAAATAATCAACCTTTATCTACAAGATCATTCAAACCAGTTGATTCATTTTCACTAGGAAAATTATCAAAGTAAGCTTTCAAACGATGTCCATTTTCTGTAAAAACATTGTCATTCATTGAATTCTCAATATTACAGGCCCCATAAAGATTGCTCCATCTTGATCTTAGTTCTCTAAGGAATGAATAGAGTTGAGAATTATAAAAACTTTTTGACCAGTGTCAACTTTTTGACAATTTTCACAAGTTTTGCAGAATGCATGTGTGTCCTTGAACATGGTGGCCCAATAAAATCCATTTTGAAAGATTTTTATAGCTGTCTTTTTTGACGAGAAATAACTTCCACATGCTTCAGAATGACAAAGTTTAATGACACTACTTACCTCATTATCGGGAATGAATCTTTGAAATATTTGATCAGGACAATATTTGAATAAGTTAGGGTCATCACAATAAAAATTCTTCACTTCGTTCAAAAACTTTTCTTTGTCTTGGGTACTCCAATCAGCTAGCAAATCTCTTGAAGCAAGAAAATTGATATTTTTATCATACCAAGGCATTGGACTAAGAGAAAGTAAGGATTCGTTAGGAAAGTAATCATCGATTGATGTGATATCAGATGTCGAATTTGTTATCATTGTTGACAAAAGATTCACATCAACATTTTTGGTGCTTTTTTCATCCATGATTTCTTCCTCAAAATAAATCATTTGCAAATCTTCAGATTCATCCAACTCATTTTTACTTAAAGTAGATTCAAGTTGATCATAAACTAATTCGTCAATATGATCTACTTCTTGTAAATCATTATCTTCTCCAGGTTGTTTGAAAATGTTGAAAATATTCATCTCTAATGTCATGTTTCCAAATGACAGCTTCACCAGTCCATTCTTATAATTAATCAATGCGTTAGGGTCTTTATATTTCAAAGCATTATTGTTCTGAAGAATAGCACTTACTTGTTCGGCTAGAAAAGCTTTCTTTTTCACATTCAGTTTCCTCTTCACAGTGCATAGATCTTTTAAAAATTTAGCATGGGAAGGAACCTGTTTAATAGCATCCAACAAAGGTATATTGATCCTTACCTGTTTGAAAATTTCAAAAATTTCAGAGTTGTGATTGACTTTCCTTTGTTTGGTCATGGCCTGAGAAAATGGAAGTGCTGGCGGAGAATCAGTCTTTTCTTTGCAATTTTCAGATTCAACCCCTTCCTTACCCTCAGAGATTGACTCATCATCTTTCTCATAAGGTTCAAGAGAGAGTTTTTCAATAACCTTACCACTGCGTAGAGTAGTGACTGATTTGACTTGATCCATGTGTTGGCTTCCGGAACTACTTGCATTTGCATTGTATTGCTCCTTGGGATTTTGTTGTGGTTGAGATGGAAACTTACCTTTCTCTTGGAAACCGAGAGTAGATGTTAATTTTGCAAGAGTATCTTTAAAATCTGTCTTGTTTTGAGCAAGTTGAGTATTGATTGTCTCTTGCTTTTCAATGAATGCATGCAATGTTTTCTCAAGATTTCTTCTAGGAGGTGGAGCATAAGGAGGTGCATATCCATGAGAATTTTGAAAATTGTGGTGTGCTTGAAACGGTGGTTGTGAAGTTTGTGCATTGTTGTTCTCACTTTTCCAATTGAAATTTGGGTGATTTCTCCAACCAGGGTTGTATGTTTGGGAGTATGGGTTGTGGTTGGCCCTTTGGAAACTGTTTAAAGCATGGGCTTATTCATGGAGACATTCCTTAAAAGAAGGCAAGGTTGGACAATCGTTGGTTGAGTGTTCATTTGTTTCACAGATTTAACACACAATGTTTTCAACAGATTTTAATTAACCACTCCTTTTCAATTCTAGTGCCTTGACTTTTCTAGCTAAAGATGCAAACTTGGCTTGAAGGTCATGATCTTCCCTAAGGTTGTACATACCTCCACTAGATGTATGAGGTTGAGTTTTACTCAGTGCCTCATAAGTACTCGCGGTGTCCCAATTTTGAGCATTTTCAGCTGACAAGTCTAAGTACTCCATTGCTTCATCAGGGTTTTTATCTTCAAAAGTTCCATTGCACATCAATTCAACCATTTACCAATCTGTAGGTGTTAACCCTTCATAGAAATGTGAAACCAATCTCCATGTTTCAAAACCATGATGAGGGCAAGTACTAAGCAAGTCTCGATACCTATCCCAACATTGGTAAAATGTTTCTCCTAGTTTTTGAGTGAAAGTGGTGATTTGTCTTTTGAAAGAGTTTGTTCTATGAGATGGGAAAAACTTCTTTAAAAACAGTTGTTGTATTTCATCCCAAGCACGAATTGATCTTGGTCTTAAATTTTGTAGTCATGTTTTAGCTTTATCTTTTAATGAAAAAGGAAAAAGCTTTAATTTGATGGTGTTCATGCTACAATTTAAATAGATAAATGGTTGAATTGACGTGCAATGAAACTTTTAAGGATAAGAACCTTAATGAAGCAATGGAGTACCTAAACTTGCTAGCTGAAAATGCTTAAAATTTTTAGCTCAAAATTAGGACACTACAGGCACTAAGTAAAATTCAACCTTATATATCGAGTGGAGGAATGTACAGCCTTTGAAAAGATTATGATTTTCAAGCTAAATTTGCATCTTTAGCCAGAAAAGTTGAGGCACTAGAATTGAAAAAGAGTGGTTAATTAAAATCTGTTCAAGACATTGTGTGTCAAATTTATGAAACTAATGAACATTTAATCAATGACTGATCAACTTTGCCTTTTTTTAAGAAATGCCTCCATAAACAAGCCTATGCTTTAAATAGTTTTCAAAGGCCTAATTGACACAACTAAAAGATTGATGTCTTCTCCCAAGTGCAGGACTGTCGACGTAATAAATAACCCGGCAAGACCGGGGTCGAACCATAAAGAGGTTAATTGTATAAATTATAAACAACAATTATAAACAACAACAACAACAACAATAATAATAACAATAATTACAATAATAGTAGTAGTAATAGTAATAGTAGTAGTAGTAATAATAATAATAAAGAAAGAG
>NW_011500710.1:15188-44270 GCF_000495115.2 Populus euphratica | reverse complement strand
TTTAGCTCATTTGGACTTCTAGAACTCCAGATATGGGCCAAACACTGAACAATGCTTGGGTTCGAAGACAGATTTAGACATCTTTGTTATTGCTCCAATTCGGACTTGAAAATGGCTTTTTTAGATCTTGGGCTCCATATGAAAGTTGTAAGCCAATGTCTTACCTTTCCATCCATGTAAAATGGACCTAAATATGAGATCTACAACTCCAGATATGATCCAATTACTGAACACTGTTCCGGTATGGACTGCATCAACATTTCTTTTCTAAATTTAGCCATCTCTTTGTCCTTTCAATTTCAGTTCTTAAATTCATCAATCAATCCTTTCATTTATGTGATAAGCCTGCATTTAAAATGAACATTTACCACAAATTAAAGGTATTTTATATTATTAGATATATTATTATAAAACATGCTTTAGTTAATGAGTTATTGATACTTCAAGTGCAAAATGATGATATAAAACCTTGATAAAAATGCACTTTTAAGTACTAATCACTAATTGTAACCCATACTGGCAAACATACAACCTTAGTTAGAGAAATCATCTAAATTTTATTTGGAAGAGTGATAATAATAATGCACAAACTTCACAGCCACTATTTCAAGCACACCATAATTTTCAAAATTCTTATAGATATGCATCTTTTTATGCTCCATCTCCTAGAAGAAATCTTGAGGAAACATTATATACATTCATTGAAAAGCAAAAGACAATTGATAATCAACTTGCTCAAAGCATGACAGATTTTAAAGATACTCTTGCAAAATTGACATCTACTCTTAGTTTTAAAGAGAAATAGAAGTTTCCATCTTAACCATAGCAAAATCCTAAGGGGTAATACAATACAAATACAGGTAGTTTTGGAAGCCAATATATGGATCAAGTTAAATCAGTCAGTACTCTTCGTAGTAGTTAGGTAATTGAAAAACTCATTCTTGAACCTTGTAAGAAAGATGATGAGTCAGTCTTTGAGGATAAGGAAGGGATTAAATTTGAACATTGCAAAGAAAAGACTGATTCCCCGTCAACACTTCTATTTCCTCATGCCATAACTAAACCAAGGGAAGTCAATTATGATTTTGAAATCTTTGAAACTTTCAAACAGGAAGAAACGAGGAAGAAAAAGGCACTGAAAATATTGTCGTCGATCATTTGTCAAGATTGTCAATAGACTCGATATCTGACATCACACCAATCGATGATTACTTTCCTGATGAATCTTTACTTTCTCTTAGTTCAATGCCTTAGTTTGCTAAAAATAATAATTTTCTTGCTTTAGGATTTTTGCCAGCTCATTTGGATAACCAAGATAAAAGAAAGTTTTTGAGCAACGAGCAAAGCTTTTATTGAGATGACCCTTACTTATTCAAATATTGTCCTGGTCAAATATTTCAAAGTTGCATTCTCGATAATGAGGTAAGTAGTGTCATTCTAAGGCATGTGGGAGTCATTTATCATAAAAAAGACGACTGCAAAAATCTTACAATGTGGATTTTATTGGCCCATCATATTCAACGACATATGTATTTTGCAAAAACTGTGATAATTGTGGAAATGTGAGACTTATTTCAAAATATAAAGAGTCTTTAGATAATCTTCAATTAACTATTAAGTCTCATCATAATGGAGATATGCATCGTGCAATTCATGATTTATAACCCAATTTTCATAAAGAAGATACTCGTCAGTCTTGGGAATCTGAGTAAAAAAGACCATATTTGTTGGTTTTTAAGAAAACTAGATTGAAAGCCTATCCCTGACACATAAAGGGCGTTTAAACTGTTCTTGGATGTAAAATCAAGAGAAGATATAAACCACAATCACAACTACCTGTACATACATATGTTTTCAAGAGAGATAAACTCTAGCTAGCCTACATATAGGTGGTATGATTTCATTTCTACTTAAACCATACATTCAACAGATATACAAGTATATAGAAATGGCAGATTTCTTAAGTCATCACATAAGAAATATTTATGTTTTCGGTGGATCCAGTTATGGGAAAGAAAAATAGTTTTTAGAATCCGCTAATCATCTTAATCAGGTATTAGCTGAGAGAAAGATTCATTTAGTGTATGAGGGAGGTAGCCTTTAATAAATAGGGGGTGTGTCAATAGCTGTATAAAATTCATTTAGTGTATGAGGAAGGCAGCCTTGGGTAAATGGGGTGTGTGTCAATAACTGTATTTTTAGAAAATAATCAAGTTTTGAGAGTCGTCCCTAAAGTTTTAGCCATAGGGGACATCATTGTAAAAACAATTAGAGATGAACTACAGGTCTCCACAATGTCTGATCGAATAAATACAATGTTTAAATATGCTGATGCCTTCATTGCCTTACCAGGTGGTCTGGGCACAATAGAAGAAATCTTTTATATTTTCTCTTGAGCCCAACTGCATATTCACCACAAACCCATAAGTCTGTTAAATGTTAATGGTTTTTATGATAAATTGTTGTCTTTTCTTGATCATGCTGTGGAATAGGAATTTCTAACATCTTCGGCACAACAAATCATAATCTCTATTGTTGTTATTGAATAATAGATTGACCAACTACAATCTTTTATCTTTGTAATTAATCCCTCCTCGAGTCGTATAAATTGATCAGCTAAGAAAAGCCGTAAAAATTTTAGATTGGATTTGAACCTTTGCTTGTGAATCCTTGTGTCTTTTGGTTTTATTAATAGTATATTATTTTGTTTTATTATTTCTTATATTTGTTTAAGTGTCAGGTTTGTTAGTTTTCGGTGTTTCAAGTGATGTCTTCTATACTCTATCTTTCTATCTTACTACATTAAGGACAATGTCTCATTTTGGTTGGGAGGAAATGACAATATTTTATATCTTAAAAAAAAACTACTATGTTTTCTATTTCATAAACCATTTGCAAAACTATTGTTACTGGGATGATAAAGTAAAAAAGTTTTTTTTTTGTTAAAGTGACTATTAAGATGCATTTTAGTAAACATTCATAACAAGGTCTATTAGAATACTTATTGAAATATTCAAGTTTACAAACTCTCGCATTGTTATCACTTGATTCTACTCATATACTCATTTAACAAGTATTCTTAAACCTTCATTTTCACACACATATTTTAACATATGATTGTGGGTTGCACATTTGATTATTACATTATTTATGTTTTTTTGTTAAAGGTAACAACTAAGAGAAATGGATACTATATAATTTGAAAAAAAGAATTGATAATAATCAAAAAGTAGATAAGTTTGGTTTCGTAGCTTCCCTAACCTAAGCAATTAAGTCTAAATGGGTGTTTTAACACCTAATACCCCAGAGTCGACTGACTTGGGAGTTATTAGCCCAAAGCTTGTTATATAGGTTGAAGAGATAAGCTTAAGGGAATCAAACATTATACTATCTACATATCAGTATCTGCAACCCAAGTAACTAAGCTCGAGGGGTGTCTCAACACCTAATACCATAAGAACAACTAGTCTAGGAGTCATTAGCCGAAAGCTTATTACATGTTAAAGATGCATTGTGTATTAAGTTATATGTATATATATTAAAAAAAAGAAAAAAAAGAAAATAATTACAACCCAAGAAAATTAACCTTAAACATTACAACAAAATTTTATTTTCTTCCAAGAAAACCCCATAACTATGTGTTGATATATTGAGCACAAAAGGAAGGTTTATTAATATCTTGTTTAAGAAGTATGAAGCAAATATATAAATTTAATGAGAGTTTGTTTACTTAGATAGATTAATGAAAGTTGAATGATGAATGCCTTACTTTGTGGAACTTGCAAATATTTTAACACTTTAATTACTATAGACTAGTAATAAGTTGGTTGAAGAGGTGTGATTAGTACTTAAAAGTTCATTTTTATCAAGGTTTTATATCATTATTTTGCACTTGAAGTATCAATAACTCCTTACCTAAAGCATAATTTATAATAACAAGTCCGATACTATAAGATACCTTGAATTTATAGTAAATATTCATCTTACATACAGGCCTATCATATAAATCAAAGGATTGATTGATGAGTTCAACAACTAAAATTGAGAAGACAAAGAGAGGGTGAAGCTTAGAAAAGTGATGTTGATTTGGTACAAACTGGAACACTATTAAGTTATTGGGTTATATCTAGAGCTGTAGATCTTGGATTTTAATTTAGTTTATATGGCTAGAAAGCTAAGATATAGGCCTAAAACATTCATAGAATTACAAGACTCAATTCTGCTGTTTGGAAATCCAAATTTTAGCAATAACAGAGAAGTATGAATTTGTCTGACAACCCATACACTGTTCAGTATTCAACCTGATTAGTACTTAAAAGTGCATTTTTATCAAGGTTTTATCTCATCATTTTGCATTTGAAGTATCAATAACTCCTTAACTAAAGCATGTTTTATAATAATATATCTAATAATATAAGATACCTTTAATTTGTGGTAAATGTTTATTTTTAATGCAGGCCTATCAGATAAATGAAAGGATTGATTGATGAATTTAAGAACTGAAATTGAAAGAACAAAGAGATGGTTAAACTTAGAAAAGAGATGTCGGTGCAGTCCAAACCGGAACACTGTTCGGTAATTAGGTCATATCTGGAGCTGTAGATCTCAGATTTAGGTATACTTTATATGGATGGAAAGGTAAGACGTGTGCCTACAACTTTCATATAGAGCCCAATATTTAAAAAGGCCATTTTCAAGTTCAAATTGGAGCAACAACAAAGAGGTCCGAATATGTCATCCAGCCCAAGCACTGTTCAGTGTTTGGCCCATATCTAGAGTTCTAGAAGTCCAAATGAGCTGAATTTTTTCACAAGAAAGCTGAGAAATTTCCTACAACTTTTATGTTTTCAAGTGGTTCAAATTTTGACGTTATCAATGAAGTTTTGGACAAACAAGAGAAGATAAGGATTGTCACCAAGTCAAGAGTTGGTCACCCACTTATCAATTAGTCATCAAATCAATAGTTCCTAATTTTGGCCTATAAAAGGAGGCATTTGCCATGCATGTAGGCATTTTGGTTTCCAGATCAAGATCATGCTCTTGCTTTCTCTCTTTGTATTTTTTTGTAATGTTTATGCTTTGCTTTCATTAATATCAAGTTTATGCCTTTCATTTCCTTAGTTAACTTTTATCTTATTTATGTTCTTATTTTTATTTATTTATTTTTCTTTCTTTCATTATGTCTAGCTAAGTTTATTATGTCAAGGTGAAAATGTTACACTAATGGTGTAAGAATAAGTATAGTGTAAACTTAATATGAACTTTAATGTTTGATACTAACATGTTGACACGACTAAAAGATTGATGTCTTCTCCCAAGTGCAGGAGTGTCGATGTAATAAATAACCCGGCAAGACTGGGGTCGAACCACAGGGAGGTTAATTGTACAAATTATAAACGACAATAGTACAACAACAACAATAATAATAGTAATAACAATAATAACAACAATGACAATAACAATAATAATAATAATAATAATAATAATAATAATAATAATAAAGAAAGAGAAGAAGAAGAAGATGATGATGATGAGAACTTGGAGATCAAATATTAATGTAAGGATTAAGCAATAATAATAACAAATGTCAAGGTTAGAGGTTCCACTAATGGTATATCAAACAAGTATAGTATAAACTCTTATTATTGAATTGGAAACCACACACAAAGGAGGTTCCAATCAGATTATATATTGTTAACATGATTACATTAGTCATCTTATTCCATTAATACTAATACTTGTAAATCTCGTCAAGTATTCATGATTATAACTTATGTTAACAACAAATCAAGTTTCTTTCATAGCTCAGGTGTCGGTTATACCATACAGTATGAACTATGAAAGTGCCAAGTTTCATAGCTCAGGTGTCGGTTATACCATACATTATGGGCTATGAAAGTGCCAAGCATTTGTTGTACCAAGTGTTATACAACATAAATCAAGATTAGTCATTTAACAAGCAAAGTATTAAAGAGTGAACAAGATAACAAATATAAAACATGTTAGTATCAAACATTAAAGTCCATATTAAGTTTACACTATACTTATTCTTACACCACTAGTGCAACCTTTTCACCTTGACATAATAAACTTAGCTAGACATAATGAAAGAAAGAAAAATAACATTAGTGTAACCTTTTCACCTTGACATAATTAACTTAGCTAGACATAATGAAAGAAAGCAAAATAGATAAACAAAATAAGAACATAAAAGTTAACTAAGTAAAGGAAAGGAAATGAAAGGCATAAACTTGATATTAATGAAAGCAAAGCATAAACATTACAAAAAATACAAAGAGAGAAAGGAAGAGCATGATCTTGATCTGGAAACCAAGATGCCTAAATGCATGGCAAATGCCTCCTTTTATAGGCCAAAATTAGGAACTATTGATTTGATGACTAATTGATGAGTGGGTGGCCAACTCTTGACTTGGTGACAATCCTTATCTTCTCTTGTCTGCCCAAAACATCATTGATAACGTCAAAATTGGAGCCACTTGAAAAATGAAAGTTGTAGGCAATTGTCTCAGTTTTCTTGTGTAAAACATTTAGCTCATTTGGGCTTCTAGAACTCCAGATATGGCCAAAATACTGAACACTACTCGGGCTGCAGGACAGATTCGATCATTTGGACTTCTAGAACTCCAGATATGGCCAAAATACCGAACAGTGCTCGGGCTGGAAGACAGATTCGGGCTTCTTTGTTGTTGCTACAATTTGGACTTGATAATGGCCTTTTTAGATCTTGGGCTCCATATGAAAGTTGTAGGCCTATGTCTTACCTTTCCATCCATATAAATTGGACCTAAATCTGAGATCTGTAGCTCCAGATATGACCCAATTACCGAACAGTGTTCCGGTTTGGATTGCACCGACATCTCTTTTCTAAGTTTGGCCATCTTTTTGCCCTTGCAATTTAAGTTCTTAAAGTCATCAATCAATCCTTTCATTTATGTGATAAGCCTGCATTTAAAATGAACATTTACCACAAATTAAAGGTATATTATATTATTAGATATATTATTATAAAACATGCTTTAGTTAAGGAGTTATTGATATTTCAAGTGCAAAATAATGATATAAAACCATGATAAAAATGCACTTTTAAGTACTAATGACACCCCTCAACCAGCTTATTACTAGTCCCTAGTAATCAAAGCGTTAAAACAATTTGCAAATTTCACAAAGCAAGGTATTCATCATTTAACTTCCATTAATCTATCCAGATAAACAAACTCTCATTAAATTTATATATCTGCTCAATACCTCTTAACAAGATATTAATAAACCTTTCTTTTGTGCTCAATGTATCAACACATAATTATAGGGCTTTTCTTGGAAGAAAACAAAATTTTTGTTCTAATGTTGAAGGTTAACTTCCTTGGGTTATGATTATTATTTTTGTCTTTTTTTTTTCTTTTTTTTTTTAAATATATATACATATAATTTAAAAACACCATGCATCTTTAACCCATATAACGAGCTTTCGGCTAATGACTCCCAGACCAGTTGGTTTTAGGACATTAGGTGTTAAGACACCCCTACGAGCTTAATAACTCGGGTCGCAGATACTGATATGTAGATAGTGCAATGTTTGATTTCCTTAAGCTTTTCTTCTCAACCCATATAACAAGCGTTGGGCCAATAACTACCAAGTCAGTTGACTTTAGGGCATTAGGTGTTAAAACACCCCTTCGGGCTTAATTGCTTAGGTTAGGGAGGCTATGAAACCAAACTTATCTATATTTTTATTATTATCATTTTTTATTTTTTATTTTTTTAATTATATACAATCCCTTTTCCTTAGTTGTTACCTTTAACAAAAGAACATAAATAATGTAATAATCCAATGTGCAACCCACAATCATATGTTAAAGTGTGTGTGACAAAATTAAGGTTTAAGAATACATGTTAAATAAGTATATGAGTAGAATTAAGTGATAAGAATGCGAGAGTTTGTAAATCTGAATATTTCAAGAAGTATTATATTAGACCTAATACGAGAGTTTGTAAACCTGAATATTTCAGGAAGTATTATAATAGACCTTGTTAAGAATGGTTACTAAGATGCGTCTCAAGAGTCACTTTAACAAAAGAGCTCCTTTACTCTGCTATCCTAGTAACAACAATTATGCACATGCTTTATGAAATGAAAAACAATTTTTTTTTTATCAACTACTGCCCTCTCCCCCCAACCAAAACGAGACATTGTCCTCAATGTTTGAAGGTAGAAAGATAGAGTATAGAAAATATCACCTGAAATAACGAACATTGACAAACCTGAAACATACTTAAACAAAAATAAGAAATAACAAAACACAATAATAAAACAAAACAAAAAAAAATTATAAATGAAGACTTAAATCTAATCTAAGCTTTTTACGGCTTTCCTTAGATGACCAATTTATGCGATTCATGGAGGGATCAATTACAGGAATGAAAGATTGTAGTTGGTCAATCAATTGTTCAGCAGTAGCAGCAGAGATTATGATTTGTCGTGCAAAAGATGTTAGAAATTCATGTTCCACAACATGATCAAGAAAAGACAACAACTTATCATAATAACCATTAACATTTAACAGACCTATGGGTTTATGGTGAATGTGCAGTTGGGCCCAAGAGGAAATATGAAAGATCTCTTCCAATATACCTAGACCACCTGGTAAAGCAATGAAGGCATCAACATGGTTAAACATTGCATTCATTCGAGTTGACATTGTGGAGACCTGGAGTTCCTCTCCAATTGTTTTTCCAATGATGTCCCCTTGTGCTAAAGCTTCGGGGACAACTCCCAAAACTTGACTACCTCCTAAAAATACAGCTATTGACACACCTCCCATTAATCCAAGACTGCCTCCCCTATACACTAAATGAATCTTTCTCTCAGCTAGCACTTGACCAAGATGATTTGCTGATTCTAAAAACTCCTTTTCTTTCCCAGGACTAGATCCACCGAAAACACAAATATTTCTTATATGATGACTTGAGGGACTTGCCATTTCTACACAGTTCTGTATTTGTGAATGTATGGGTTGAGTACAAATGAAAAGAAGGAAGAGGGGATTTTATAGATGAGAAATTAAAAAGCTAATCAAACCACCTATATGTAGGCCAGCTGGAGTCTCACAAACACACACTTTCTCTCTCTTTATTTATTTCTTTTTTTTTAAAAAAAGCATATGTATAAGTGGTCGTGATTGTGGCTCACATCTTCCCTTGGTTTTACGTCCAAGAATGGCTTAAACGCCCTCTATGGGTCGGGGATAGGCTTCCCATCTAGTTTTCTTAAAAACTAGCAAATAGGGGCTTTTTTAGTCAGATTCCCAAGACTATGTCAAGCATGTTCTTTATGAAAATGGGTTCATAAGTCATGAATTGCACGATACTTATCTCAACTATGATGAGACTTAAGAGTCAATAGAAGATTATTTAAAGACTCTCTGTGTTTTGAAATAAATCCCATCTTTTGACAATTTTCACAGTTTTTGCGGAATGCATGTGACTCCTTGAATATGGTGGGCCAGTAAAATCCACTTTGTAAGATTTCTATAGTTCTCTTTTTTGACGAGAAATGATCCCCACGTGCCTTAGAGTGACAAAATTTAATAAAATTACTTACCTCATTATCGGGAAAGCATCTTTGAAATATTTGATCAGGACGATAATTGAATAAGTAAGGGTCATCCCAATAAAAGTTTTGCATGTTGCTCAAAAATTTTCTTTTGTCTTCGGTACTCTAGTGATCTGGCAAAAATCCTGAAGCAAGAAAATTGATATTTTTAGCAAACCAAGGCATTGAACTAAGAGAAAGTAGAGATTTATCAGGAAAGTAATCATCGATTGGTGTGATGTCGGGTGTCGAATCTGTTGTCACTTTTGATAAAAGATCCGCATCAACCTTTTCGGTGCCTTTTTCATCCTCTAGTAGTAGTAGTAGTAGTAGTAGTAGTAGTAGTAGTAGTAGTAGTAGTAGTAGTAGTAGTAGTAGTAGTAGTAGTAGTAGTAGTAGTAGTAGTAGTAGTAGTAGTAGTAGTAGTAGTAGTAGTAGTAGTAGTAGTAGTAGTAGTAGTAGTAGTAGTAGTAGTAGTAGTAGTAGTAGTAGTAATAATAATAATAATAAAGAAAGAGAAGAAGAAGAAGATGATGAGAACTTTGAGATGGAATATTAATGTAACGATTAAACAATGATAATAACAAATGTCAAGGTTAGAGGTTCCACTAATGGTATATCAAACAAGTATAGTATAAACTCTTATTATTGAATTGGAAACCACACACAAAGGAGGTTCCAATCAGATTATATATTGTTAACATGATTACATTAGTCATCTTATTCAATTAATGCTAATACTTGTAAATCTCGTCAAGCATTCATGATTATAACTTATGTTAACAACAAATCAAGTTCCTTTCATAGCTCAGGTGTCGGTTATACCATACATTATGGGCTATGAAAGTGCCAAGCATTTGTTGTACCAAGTGTTATACAACATAAATCAAGATTAGTCATTTAACAAGCAAAGTATTAAAGAGTGAACAAGATAGCAAATATAAAACATGTTAGTATCAAACATTAAAGTCCATATTAAGTTTACATTATACTTATTCTTACACCATTAGTGTAACCTTTTCACCTTGACATAATTAACTTAGCTAGACATAATGAAAGAAAGCAAAATAGATAAACAAAATAAGAACATAAAAGTTAACTAAGTAAAGGAAAGGAAATGAAAGGCATAAACTTAATATTAATGAAAACAAAGCATAAAAAATACAAAGAGAGAAAGGAAGAGCATGATCTTGATCTGAACACCAAGATGCCTAAATGCATGGCAAATGCCTCCTTTTATAGGCCAAAAATGGGAACTATTGATTTGATGACTAATTGATAAGTGGGTGACCAACTTTTGACTTGGTGACAATCCTTATCTTCTCTTGTCTGCCCAAAACGTCATTGATAACGTCAAAATTGGAGCCAGTTGCAAACATGAAAGTTGTAGGCAATTGTCTCAGCTTTCTTGTGTAAACAATTCAGCTCATTTGGACTTCTAGAACTCCAGATATGGCCAAAATACCGAACAGTGCTCGGGCTGGAAGACAGATTCGGGCTTCTTTGTTGTTGCTACAATTTGGACTTGATAATGGCCTTTTTAGATCTTGGGCTCCATATGAAAGTTGTCGGCCTATGTCTTACCTTTCCATCCATATAAATTGGAACTAAATCTGAGATATATAGCTCCAAATATGACCCAATTACCGAACAGTGTTCCGGTTTGGATTGCACCGACATCTCTTTTCTAAGTTTGGCCATCTCTTTATCCTTGCAATTTAAGTTTTAAAGTCATCAATCAATCCTTTCATTTATGTGATAGGCCTGCATTTAAAATGAACATTTACCACAAATTAAAGGTATCTTATATTATTAGATATATTATTATAAAACATGCTTTGGTTAAGGAGTTATTGATACTTCAAGTGCAAAATGATGATATAAAAGCATGATAAAAATGCACTTTTAAGTACTAATCAGTATGTCAAACAAGTATAGTATAAACTCTTATTTTTCAATCGGAAACCACACATAAAGGAGGTTCCAATTAGATTATAGATTGTTAACATGATTATATTAGTCATCTTATTCGATTAATGCTAGTACTTGTAAATCTCGTCAAGCATTCATGATTATAACTTATGTTAACAACAAATCAAGTTCCTTTCATAGCTCCGGTGCCTGTTAAACCATACAATATGGGCTATAAAAGTACCAAGCATTTGTTGTACCAAGTGTTATACAACATAAATCAAGATTAGTCATTTAACAAGCAAAGTATTAAAAAGTGAACAAGATAACAAATATAAAACATGTTAGTATCAAACAGTAAAGTCCATATTAAGTTTACATTATACTTATTCTTACACCATTAGTGTAACCTTTTCACCTTGACATAATTAACTTAGCTAGACATAATGAAAGAAAGAAAAATAAATAAACAAAATAAGAACATAAAAAATATAAAAGTTAACTAAGTAAAGGAAAGGAAATGAAAGGCATAAACTTGATATTAATGAAAGCAAAGCATAAACATTACAAAAAATACAAAGAGAGAAAGGAAGAGCATGATCATGATCTGGAAACCAAGATGCCTAAATGCATGGCAAATGCCTCCTTTTATAGGCCAAAATTGGGAACTATTGATTTGATGACTAATTGATGAGTGGGTGGCCAACTCTTGACTTGGTGACAATTCTTATCTTCTGTTGTCTGCCCAAAACGTCATTGATAACGTAAAAATTGGAGCCACTTGAAAACATGAAAGTTGTAGGCAATTGTCTCAGATTTCTTGTGTAAAACATTTAGCTCATTTGGGCTTCTAGAACTCCAGATATGGCCAAAATACTGAACACTACTCGGGCTGTAGGACAGATTCGAGCTTCTTTGTTAAGATATGGCCAAAATACCGAACAGTGCTCGGGCTGGAAGACAGATTCGGGCTTCTTTGTTGTTGCTACAATTTGGACTTGATAATGGCCTTTTTAGATCTTGGGCTCCATATGAAAGTTGTAGGCCTATGTCTTACCTTTCCATCCATATAAATTGGACCTAAATCTGAGATATATAGCTCCAGATATGACCCATTTACCGAACAGTGTTCCGGTTTGGATTGCACCGACATCTCTTTTCTAAGTTTGGCCATCTCTTTATCCTTGCAATTTAAGTTCTTCAAGTCATCAATCAATCCTTTCATTTATGTGATAGGCCTGCATTTAAAATGAACATTTACCATAAATTAAAGGTATCTTATATTATTAGATATATTATTATAAAACATGCTTTAGTTAAGGAGTTATTGATACTTCAAGTGCAAAATGATGATATAAAACCTTGATAAAAATGTACTTTTAAGTACTAATCACACCCCTCAACCAGCTTATTACTAGTCCCTAGTAATCAAAGCATTAAAATAGAAAAACAATTTGCAAATTCCACAAAGCAAGGTATTCATCATTTAACTTCCATTAATCTATCCAGATAAACAAACTCTCGTTAAATTTATATACCTGCTCCCATTAGTCTATCCAGATAAACAAACTCTCATTAAATTTATATATCTGCTCAATACCTCTTAACAAGATATTCATAAACCTTTCTTTTGTGCTCAATGTATCAACACATAATTATGTGGCTTTTCTTGGAAGAAAACAAAATTTTTGTTCTAATGTTTAAGGTTAACTTTCTTGGGTTGGGATTATTATTATTTTTGTCTTTTTTTTTTTCTTCCTTTTGTTTTAAATATATATACATATAATTTAAAAACACAATGAATCTTTAACCCATGTAACGAGCTTTCAGCTAATGACTCCCAGACCAGTTGGTCTTAGGGCATTAGGTGTTAAGACACCTCTACGAGCTTAGTAACTCGGGTCGCAGATATTGATATATAGATAGTGCAATGTTTGATTTCTTTAAGCTTTTCTCCTCAACCCATGTAACAAGCGTTGGGCCAATAGCTCCGAAGTCAGTTGACTTTAGGGTATTAGGTGTTAAAACACCCCTTCGTGCTTAATTGCTTAGGTTAGGGAGGCTACGAAACCAAACTTATCTACATTTTTATTATTATCATGTTTTTTTCTTTTTTTTCTTTTTTTTAATTATACACAATCCCTTTCCCTTAGTTGTTACCTTTAACAAAAGAACATAAATAATGTAATAATCCAATATGCAACCCACAATCATATGTTAAAGTGTATGTGTGTAAATTAAGGTTTAAGAATACATGTTAAATAAGTATATGAGCAGAATTAAGTGATAACAATGCGAGAGTTTGTAAACCTGAATATTTCAAGAAGTATTATAATAGACCGACGAGAGTTTGTAAACCTGAATATTTCAGGAAGTATTATAATAGACCTTGTTAAGAATGGTTACTAAGATGCGTCTCAAGAGTCACTTTAACAAAAGAGCTCCTTTACTCTGCCATCCTA
The DNA here is from genome assembly GCF_000495115.2 of Populus euphratica. Taxonomy (NCBI): domain Eukaryota; kingdom Viridiplantae; phylum Streptophyta; class Magnoliopsida; order Malpighiales; family Salicaceae; genus Populus; species Populus euphratica. The sequence goes on along the minus strand of NW_011500710.1, from coordinate 30,287 downwards.
GTAACAACAATTATGCACATGCTTTATGAAATGAAAAATAATTTTTTTTTTATCAACCACTACCCTCTCCCCCTAACCAAAACCAGACATTGTCCTCAATGTTCTAGGGTAGAAAGATAGAGTATAGAAGATATCACCTGAAATAACGAACACTGACGAACTTGAAACACACTGAAACAAAAATAAGAAATAACAAAACACAATAATAAAACCAAAAGACACAAAAATTCACAAATGAAGGCTCAAATCCAATCTAAGATTTTTACGGCTTTCCTTAATTGACCAATTTATGCAACTCATGGAAGGATCAATTACAGGAATGAAGGATTGTAGTTGGTCAATTAATTGTTCAGCCAGGAATGAAAGATTGTAGTTGGTCAATCAATTGTTCAGCAGTAGCAGCAGAGATTATGATTTGTCGTGCAGAAGATGTTAGAAATTCCTGTTCCACAGCATGATCAAGAAAAGACAACAACTTATCATAATAACCATTGTTTTTAACAAACCTATGGGTTTATGGTGAATGCGCAGTTGAGCCCAAGAGGAAATATGAAAGATCTCTTCCAATGTACCTAGACCACCTGGTAAAGCAATAAAGGCATCAGCATGGTTACATATTGCATTAATTCGAGCCAATGAAGGCATCAGCATGGTTAAACATTGCATTCATTCGAGCCGACATTGTGGAGACCTGAAGTTCCTCTCCAATTGTTTTTCCAATGATGTCCCCTTGTGCTAAAGCTTCGGGGACAACCCCCAAAACTTGACTACCTCTTAAAAATGCAACTATTGACACACCTCCCATTAACCCAAGACTGCCTCCCCCATACACTAAATGAATCTTTCTCTCAGCTAGCACTTGACCAAGATGATTTGCTGATTCTAAAAACTCCTTTCTTTCCCAGGACTAGATCCACCGAAAACACAAATATTTCTTATATGATGACTTGAGGAACTTGCCATTTCTACAGACTTCTGTATTTGTTGAATGTATGGGTTGAGTAGAAATGAAAGGAAGGAAGAGGGGATTTTATAGATGAGAAATTAAAAAGCTAATCAAACCACCAATATGTAGGCCAGCTAGAGTCTCACACACACTCTTTCTCTCTCTTTATTTATTTCTTTTTTTTAAAAAAAGCATATGTATAGGTGGTTGTGATTGTGACTCACATCTTCCCTTGGTTTTACGTCCAAGAACGGCTTAAACGCCCTCTATGGGTCGGGGATAGGCTTCCCATCTAGTTTTCTTAAAAACTAGCAAACAAGGTCTTTTTTAGTCAGATTCCCAAGACTATGTCAAGCATGTTCTTTATGAAAATGGGTTCATAAGTCATGAATTGCATGATACTTATCTCGACTATGATGAGACTTAAGAGTCAATAGAAGATTATCTAAAGACTCTCTGTGTTTTGAAATAAATCCCACCTTTTGACAATTTTCACAGTTTTTGCGGCATGCATGTGACTCCTTGAATATGGTGGGCCAGTAAAATCCACTTTGTAAGATTTCTACAGTCCTTTTTTTTAACGAGAAATGATCCCCACGTGCCTTAGAGTGACAAAATTTAATGAAATTACTTACCTCATTATCGGGAAAGCATCTTTGAAATATTTGATCAGGACGATAATTGAATAAGTAAGGGTCATCCCAATAAAAGTTTTGCACATTGCTCAAAAATTTTCTTTTGTCTTTGCAAGTTGAGTGTTGATTGTTTCTTGCTTTTCAATGAATGCATACAAAGTTTCCTCAAAAATTCTTGTAGAAGTTGGAGCATAAGGAGGTTCATATCCATGATAATTTTGGAAATTATGGTGTGTTTGAAACTGTGGTTGTGAAGTTTGTGCATTGTCACTCTTCCAACTGAAATTTTGGTGATTTCTCCAACCAGGGTTATATGTTTGTGAGTATGAGTTGTGGTTAGCCCTTTGAAAACTGTTTAAAGCATGAGCTTGTTCATGGAGACATTCCTTAAAAGAAGGCAAGGTTGGACAGTTATTGGTTGAATGTTCATTTGTTTCATATATTTGACATGCAATGTTTTCAACAAATTTTAATTGACCACTCTTTTTCAATTCTAGTGCCTCGACTTTTCTAGCTAAAGATGCAAACTTAGCTTGGAGGTCATGATCTTCCCTAAGGTTGTACATACCTCCACTAGATGTATGAGGTTGAGTTTTACTCGGTGCCTCATAAGTACCCGCGGTGTCCCAATTTTGAGCATTTTCAGTTAACAAGTCTAAGTACTCCATTGCTTCATCAGGATCTTTATCTTCAAAAGTTCCATTGCACATCAATTCAACCATTTGCCTATCTCTAGGTGTTAACCCTTCATAGAAATGTGAAACCAATCTCCATGTTTCAAAACTATGATGAGGGCAAGTACTAAGCAAGTCTCGATACCTATCCCAACATTGGTAAAATGTTTCTCCTGGTTTTTGAGTGAAAATGATGATTTGTCTTTTGAAAGAGTTTGTTTTGTGAGATGGGAAAAACTTCTTTAAAAACTGTTGTTGCATTTCATCCCAAGCACAAGTGGATCCTGGTCTTAAATTTTGTAGCCATGTTTTAGCTTTATCTTTTAATGAAAAAGGACAAAATGTAGCCATGTTTTAGCTTTATCTTTTAATGAAAAAGGAAAAAGCTTTAATCTGATGGTGTTCATGCTACAATTTAAATTATTATATGTGTTGCAGACCTCCTCAAATTCCCTTAAATGCAAGTATGGATTTTCCAATTCTAAGCCATGAAAAGAAGGTAAAAGTTGAATAATACCTGGTTTAAAATTAAAATGAGATGCATCAGGAGGAAAAACTATGCATGATGGTGCACTTGTTCTTGTGGGATTCATGTGGTCTCTAAGTGTTCTAGCACGATTATTCTCATTATTCTCATTATGAAGTGATTGATTATCTTCTTCGGCCATATTTTCTAAAAATGATGAGGATACCCTACAAAGTCTACCACTTGATGTATGTGACCACACTCTCATGCACGTGTAGGAATACAATAAAATGAAAAAGAAAACAAAAGAAGAAGAAACAAGAGAAAAGAAACAAAGTTTTCTCCCAAGTGCAGGAGTGTCGAAGTAATAAATAACCCGGTAAGACAGGGGTCGAACCACAGGGAGGTTAATTGTATAAATTATAAACAACAATTATAAACAACAATAATAGCAATAACAACAATAACTATAATAATAATAATAATAATAATAGTAGTAGTAGTAGTAGTAATAATAATAATAATAATAATAATAAAGAAAAAGAAGGAGAAGAAGAAGATGAGAACTTTGAGATGGAATATTAATGTAACGATTAAACAATGATAATAACAAATGTCAAGGTTAGAGATTCCACTAATGGTATGTCAAACAAGTATAGTATAAACTCTTATTATTCAATTGAAAACCACACATAAAGGAGGTTCCAATCAAATTATAACACTAATGGTATATCAAACAAGTATAGTATAAACTCTTATTATTGAATTGGAAACCACACACAAAGGAGGTTCCAATCAGATTATATATTGTTAACATGATTACATTAGTCATCTTATTCAATTAATGCTAATACTTGTAAATCTCGTCAAGCATTCATGATTATAACTTATGTTAACAACAAATCAAGTTCCTTTCATAGCTCAGGTGTCGGTTATACCATACAGTATGAACTATGAAAGTGCCAAGCATTTGTTGTACCAAGTGTTATACAACATAAATCAAGATTAGTCGTTTAACAAGCAAAGTATTAAAGAGTGAACAAGATAACAAATATAAAACATGTTAGTATCAAACATTAAAGTCCATATTAAGTTTACATTATACTTATTCTTACACCATTAGTGTAACCTTTTCACCTTAACATAATAAACTTAGCTAAACATTATAAAAGAAAGAAAAATAAATAAACAAAATAAGAACATAAATAAGATAAGAGTTAGCTAAGAAAAAGAAAGAGAATAAGAAGAAGAAATAATAATAATAATAAAGAAAGAGAAGAAGAAGAAGATGATGAGAACTTGGAGATGGAAAATTAATGTAAGGATTAAACAATAATAATAACAAATGTCAAGGTTAAAGGATCCACTAATGGTATGTCAAACAAGAATAGTATAAACTCTTATTATTCAATTGGAAACCACACACAAAGGAGGTTCCAATCAGATTATAGATTGTTAACATGATTACATTAGTCATCTTATTCGATTAATGCTAATACTTGTAAATCTCGTTAAGCATTCATGATTATAACTGATGTTAACAACAAATCAAGTTCCGTTCATAGCTCACGTGTCGGTTATACCATACAGCATAGCTCAGGTGTCGGTTATACCATACATTATGGGCTATGAAAGTGCCAAGCATTTGTTGTACCAAGTGTTATACAACATAAATCAAGATTAATCATTTAACAAGCAAAGTATTAAAGAGTGAACAAGATAACAAATACAAAACATGTTAGTATCAAACATTAAAGTCTATATTAAGTTTACACTATACTTATTCTTACACCACTAGTGTAACCTTTTCACCTTGACATAATAAACTTAGCTAGACATAATGAAAGAAAGAAAAATAAATAAACAAAATAAGAACATAAATAAGATAAAAGTTAACTAAGTAAATGAAAGGAAATGAAAGGCATAAACTTAATATTAATGAAAGCAAAGCATAAACATTACAAAAAATACAAAGAGAGAAAGGAAGAGCATGATCTTGATCTGGAAACCAAGATGCCTAAATGCATGGCAAATACCTCCTTCTATAGGCCAAAATTGGGAACTATTGATTTGATGACTAATTGATGAGTGGGTGGCCAACTCTTGACTTGGTGACAATCCTTATCTTCTCTTGTCTGCCCAAAACGTCATTGATAATGTCAAAATTGGATCCACTTGCAACATGGAAGTTATAGGAAATTGTCTCCGATGTCTTGTGTATAAAATTCAGCTCATTTGGACTTCTAGAACTCGAGATTTGGACTTGAAAATGGCCTTTCTAGATCTTAGGCTGTAGGACAGATTCGGGATTCTTTGTTGTTGCTACAATTTGGACTTGAAAATGGCCTTTCTAGATCTTGGGCTCCATATGAAAGTTGTAGGCCTATGTCTTACCTTTCCATCCATATAAAGTGGACCTAAATCTGAGATCTACAACTCCAGATATGATCCAATTACCGAACAGTATTCCGGTATGGACTACACCGACATCTCTTTTCGGAGTTTAGCCATCTCTTTGTCCTTTCAATTTCAATTCTTAAATTCATCAATCAATCCTTTCATTTATGTGATAGGCCTGCATTAAAAATAGACATTTACCATAAATTATAGGTATCTTATATTATTAAATACATTATTATAAAACATGTTTTAGTTAAGGAGTTATTGATACTTCAAGTGCAAAATGATGATATAAAACCTTGATAGAAATGCACTTTTAAGTACTAATCACACCCCCCAACCAGCTTATTACTAGTCCTTAGTAATCAAAGCGTTAAAATAGAAAAACAATTTGCAAATTCCGCAAAGCAAGGTATTCATCATTTAACTTCCATTAATTTATCCAGATAAATAAACTCTCGTTAAATTTATATACCTGCTGAATACCTCTTAACAAGATATTCATAAACCTTTCTTTTGTGCTCAATGTATCAACACATAATTATGGGGCTTTTCTTGGAAGAAAACAAAATTTTTGTTCTAATGTTTAAGGTTAACTTTCTTAGGTTGGGATTATTATTTTTGTCTTTTTTTTTTCTTCCTTTTGTTTTAAATATAATACATATAATTTAAAAACACCATGCATCTTTAACCCATGTAACGATCTTTCAGCTAATGACTCCTAGACCAATTGATCTTAGGGCATTAGGTGTTAAGACACCCCTACGAGCTCAGTAACTCGGGTCGCAGATACTGATATGTAGATAGTGCAATGTTTGATTTCCTTAAGCTTTTCTCCTCAACCCATGTAACAAGCGTTGAGCCAATAGCTCCCAAGACAGTTGATTTTAGGGTATTAGGTGTTAAAACACCCCTTCGGGCTTAATTGCTTAGGTTAGAGAGGCTACGAAACCAAACTTATCTACATTTTTATTATTATCATTTTTTTCTTTTTTTTTTCCTTTTTTTTTTTTTAATTATATACAATCCCTTTCCTTTAGTTGTTACCTTTAACAAAAGAACATAAATAACGTAATAATCCAATGTGCAACCGACAATCATATGTTAAAGTGTGTGTGTGAAAATTAAGATTTAAGAATACATATTAAATGAGTATATGAGCAGAATTAAGTGATAATAATGCGAGAGTTTGTAAATCTGAATATTTCAAGAAGTATTATAGTAGACCTTATTAAGAATGGTTACTAAGATGCGTCTCAAGTGTCACTTTAACAAAAGAGCTCCTTTACTCTGCCATCCTAGTAACAATAATTATACACATGCTTTATGAAATGGAAAACAATTTTTTTTTTTAACTACTACCCTCTCCCCCCAACTAAAACAAGACCTCTCCCCCCAACCAAAACGAGACATTGTCCTCAATGTTCTAAGGTAGAAAGATAGAGTATAGAAGATATCACCTGAAATAACGAACATTGACAAACCTGAAACACACTTAAACAAAAATAAGAAATAACAAAACACAATAATAAAACAAAACAACACAAAAATTACAAATGAAGACTCAAATCTAATCTAAGCTTTTTCCGGCTTTCCTTAGATGACCAATTTATACGATTCATGGAGGGATCAATTACAGGAATGAAAGATTGTAGTTGGTCAATCAATTGTTCAGCAGTAGCAGCAGAGATTATGATTTGTCTTGTAGAAGATGTTAGAAATTCTTGTTCCACAGCATGATCAAGAAAAGACAACAACTTATCATAATAACCATTAACATTTAACAAACCTATGAGTTTATGGTGAATGTGCAGTTGGGCCCAAGAGGAAATATGAAAGATCTCTTCCAATGTGCCTAGACCACCTGGTAAAGCAATGAAGGCATCAACATGGTTAAACATTGCATTCATTCGAGCCGACATTGTGGAGACCTGAAGTTCCTCTCCAATTGTTTTTCCAATGATGTCCCCTTGTGCTAAAGCTTTGGGGACGACCCCCAAAACTTGACTACCTCCTAAAAATACAACTATTGACACACCTCCCATTAACCCAAGATTGCCTCCCCCATACACTAAATGAATCTTTTTCTTAGCTAGCAGTTGACCAAGATGATTTGCTGATTCTAAAAACTCCTTTTCTTTCCCAGGACTAGATCCACCAAAAACACAAATATTTCTTATATGATGACCTGAGGAACTTGCCATTTCTACACATTTCTGTTGTTGTTGAATGTATGGGTTGAGTAGAAATGAAAGGAAGGAAGAGAGGGTTTTATAGATGAGAAATTAGAAAGGCAATCATACTACCTATATGTAGGCCAGCTGGAGTCTCACACACACTCTCTCTCTCTTTATTTATTTATTTATTTACTTTTGAAAAAGCATGTGTATGTACAGGTAGTTGTGATTGTGGCTTACATCTTCCCTTGGTTTTACGTCCAAGAACGACTTAAACGCCCTATATGGGTCGGGGATAGGCTTCCCATCCAGTTTTCTTAAAAACTGGCAAACAGGGTCTTTTTTAGTCAAATTCCCAAGACTAAGTCGATCATGTTCTTTATGAAATAGTGGCCATAAATCATGAATTACACGATGCACATCTCAACTAGAATGCGTCTCAAGAGTCCATAGAAGATTATATAAAGACTCCTTACTCAGGCCATCCTTAATGAATTGTATTTTATCTTCACGGTTTATAGATATCATTCCTAAAGAACGACATTGTGTATTACAAGTCCATCTAGCACATCAATGACAGACTTCTAGTCATTTTGCACGACATTTCTTTGGAAAAGTGCTTTTACCTGTTCCAGGCATGTGTGAAATGAAGGAGTTAGAGGACTCACCTGATAATCGAACCTTTGCTTCAATCAACCAGCGAATATCTTCAGGAATTCCATGATTCATTAACAATCTCAATCTTCCACGGTAAATTTTTGTAATCGCATTCTGAGGCAGAGCGGGAAAATACTTTTTTAATTTTTCAAGATTAGTGTCCATTTTCAAATGAGAATTGGAAGAGAGATTCAAAGAATTGCACAAATATATACACAGATATAAGTTATTATGGTAAACTAAAAGAACCGACTTAAGTCACGGAGTACCGTTGTCCGCCATTTGACTAGGGTGAGAGAAACTAACAAAAATCACTCAAAAAGAAACACAAAACAATGTAAGAAAAATAAAATAATCAACCTTTATCTGCAAGATCATTCTAACCAGTTAATTCATTTTCACTAGGAAAATTATCAAAGTAAGCTTTCAAACGATGTCCATTTTCCTTAAAATCATTGTCATTCATTAAATTCTCAATATCGCAGGCCCCATAAGGATTCCTCCATCTTGATCTTAGCTCTCTAGGTAATGAATAGAGTTGAGAATTATAAAACAAAACTTTTTGACCAGTATCAATCTTTTGATAATTTTCACAAGTTTTGCAGAATGCATGCGTGTCCTTGAACATGGTGGGCCAATAAAATCCATTTTGAAAGATTTTTACAGCTGTCTTTTTTGACGAGAAATAACTTCCACATGCTTCAGAATGACAAAGTTTAATGACACTACTTACCTCATTGTCGAGAATGAATCTTTGAAATATTTGATCAGGACAATATTTGAATAAGTTAGGGTCATCATAATAAAAGCTCTGCACTTCGTTCAAAAACTTTGCTTTGTCTTGGGTACTCCAATCAGCTGGCAAATCTCCTAAAGCAAAAAAATTGATATTTTTATCATACTAAGATATTGGACTAAGAGAAAGTAAGGATTCGTTAGGAAAGTAATCATCGATTGGTGTGATGTCAGATGTCGAATCTGTTGTCACTATCGACAAAAGATTTGCATCAACATTTTCGGTGCGTTTTTCATCTGTGATTTCTTCCTTAGAATAAATCATTTGCAAATCTTCAGATTCATCCAATTCATTTTTACTTAAAGTATATTCAAGTTGATCATAAACTAATTCGTCAATATGATCTACTTCTTGTAAATCATTATCATCTCCAAGTTGTTTGCAAATGTTGAAAATATTCATCTCCAATGTCATGTTTCCAAATGATAGCTTCATCAGTCCATTCCTACAATTAATCAATGCGTTAGAGGTTGCAAGAAGCGGACGTCCTAAAATAACAGGAAATGAATTACATGCTTCAACAGGTTCTGTGTCCAAGACAATAAAATCCACAAGATAAATGAATTTATCGACTTGTACTAACACATCTTCAATTATTCCTCTAGGCACTTTTATAGATCTATCGGCAAGTAAAAGAGATATAGAAGTTGGTTTTAACTCACCTAGATTGAGACTCTGAAAAAATGAATATGGAAGTAAATTCACACTAGTACCAAGATCAAGTAAGGCTCTTTCAATTTTATGCTCTCCAATAAAGCAAGAAATTGTAGGACAACCAGGGTCTTTATATTTCAAAGCATTATTGTTTTGAAGAATAGCACTTACTTGTTTCAAGAAACTGTAGGACAACCAGGCTTGAGGAAATGGAAGTGCTGGCGGTGAATCAGTCGTTTCTTTGCAATTTTCAGATTCAACCCCTTCCTGACCCTCAAAGATTGACTCATCATCTTTCTCATAAGGTTCAAGAGAGGGTTTTTCAATAACCTTACCACTGCGTAGAGTAGTGACTGATTTGACTTGATCTATGTGTTGGCTTCCAGAACTACTTGCATTTGCATTGTATTGCCCCTTGGGATTTTGCTGTGGTTGAGATGGAAACTTACCTTTCTCTTGAAAATTGAGAGCAGATGTGAATTTTGCAAGAGTATCTTTAAAATTTGTTATGCTTTGAGCAAGTTGAGTGTTGATTGTCTCTTGCTTTTCAATGAATGCATACAAAGTTTCCTCAAAATTTCTTATAGGAGGTGGAGCATAAGGAGGTACATATCCATGATAATTTTGGAAATTATGGTGTGCTTGAAACTGTGGTTGTGAAGTTTTTACATTGTCACTCTTCCAACAGAAATTTTGGTGATTTCTCCAACCAAGGTTGTATGTTTGCAAATATGGGTTATGATTGGGCCTTTCGAAACTGTTTAAAGCATGAGCTTGTTCATGGAGACATTCCTTAATAGAACGCAAGGTTGAACAGTTACTAGTTGAGTGTTCATTTGTTTCACATATTTGATATACAATGTTTTCAATAGATTTAAATTGACCACTCTTTTTCAATTCTAGTGCCTCGACTTTTCTAGCTAAAAATGCAAACTTAGCTTGGAGGTCATGATCTTCCCTAAGGTTGTACATACCTCTACTAGATGTATGAGGTTGAGTTTTACTCGGTGCCTCATAAGTACCCGCGGTGTCCCAATTTTGAGCATTTTCAGCTAACAAGTCTAAGTACTCCATTGCTTCATCAGGCTCTTTATCTTCAAAAGTTCCATTGCACATCAATTCAACCATTTGCCTATCTCTAGGTGTTATCCCTTCATAGAAATGTGAAACCAATCTCCATGTTTCAAAACCATGATGAGGGCAAGTACTAAGCAAGTCTCGATACCTATCCCAACATTGGTAAAATGTTTCTCCTGGTTTTTGAGTGAAAGTAGTGATTTGTCTTTTGAAAGAGTTTGTTCTGTGAGATGGGAAAAACTTCTTTAAAAAATGTTGTTGTATTTCATCCCAAGCACGAATGGATCCTGGTCCCAAATTTTGTAGCCATGTTTTAGTTTTATCTTTTAATGAAAAAGGAAAAAGCTTTAATCTGATGGTGTTCATGCTACAATTTGAATCATTATATGTGTTGCAGACCTCCTCAAATTCCCTTAAATGCAAGTATGGATTTTCCAATTCTAAGTCATGAAAAGAAGGTAAAAGTTGAATAATGCCTGGTTTAAAATTAAAATGAGATGCATCCAGAGGAAAAACTATGCATGATGGTGCACTTGTTATTGTGGGATTCATCTAGTCTCTAAGTGTTCTAGCACGGTTATTCTCATTATTCTCATTATGAAGTGATTGATTATCTTCTTCGGCCATATTTTCTGAAAACGATGAGGATATCCTACAAAGTCTACTACTTGATGCACGTGACCACACTCTCATGCACGTGTAGGAATAGAATAAAAGGAAGAAGAAAACAAAAGAAGAAGAAACAAGAGAAAAGAAATAAAGTTATATACAAGAAAAGTGAAAAGAGAAAATAACATAAATATTATAATTTATACAAAACTTACCTCCCCAGCAACGGCGCCAAAAACTTGGCACGACTAAAAGATTGATGTCTTCTCCCAATTGCAGCAGTGTTGAAGTAATAAATAACCCGGCAAGACCGGGGTCGAACCACAGGGAGGTTAATTGTACAAATTATAAACGACAATAGTACAACAACAATAATAATAATAACAACAACAATAATAATAGTAATAACAATAATAACAACAATGACAATAACAATAATAACTATGTCTTACCTTTCCATCCATATATCTACTTTATATGGATGGAAAGGTAAGACAAAAACTTGACATGATGAAAAGATTAATGTCTTCTCCCAAGTGCAGGAGTGTTGAAGTAATAAATAACCCGGCAAGACCGGGGTTGAACCACAGGGAGGTTAATTGTACAAATTATAAATAATATAATACAACAATAATAATAGTAACAACAACAACAATAATAATAGTAATAACAATAATACTAATAACAATAATAACAATAACAATAATAATAATAGTAGTAATACTAATAATAATAGTAATAATAATAATAACAATAATAAAGAAAAAGAAGGAGTAGAAGAAGAAGAAGAAGATGAGAACTTTGAGATGAAATATTAATGTAACAATTAAACAATGATAACAACAAATGTCAAGGTTAGAGGTTCCACTAATGGTATGTCAAACAAGTATAGTATAAACTCTTATTATTGAATTGGAAACCACACACAAAGGAGGTTCCAATCAGATTATATATTGTTAACATGATTACATTAGTCATCTTATTCAATTAATGCTAATACTTGTAAATCTCGTCAAGCATTCATGATTATAACTTATGTTAACAACAAATCAAGTTCCTTTCATAGCTCAGGTGTCGGTTAAACCATACAGTATGGGCTATGAAAGTGCCAAGCATTTGTTGTACCAAGTGTTATACATCATAAATCAAGATTAGTCATTTAACAAGCAAAGTATTAAAGAGTGAACAAGATAACAAATATAAAACATGTTAGTATCAAACATTAAAGTTCATATTAAGTTTACATTATACTTATTCTTACACCATTAGTGTAACCTTTTCACCTTGACATAATTAACTTAGCTAGACATAATGAAAGAAAGCAAAATAGATAAACAAAATAAGAACATAAAAGTTAACTAAGTAAAGGAAAGGAAATGAAAGGCATAAACTTAATATTAATGAAAACAAAGCATAAAAAATACAAAGAGAGAAAGGAAGAGCATGATCTTGATCTGGAAACCAAGATGCCTAAATGCATGGCAAATGTCTCCTTTTATAAGCCAAAATTGGGAACTATTGATATGATGACTAATTGATAAGTGGGTGGCCAACTTTTGACTTGGTGACAATCCTTATCTTCTCTTGTCTGCCCAAAACGTCATTGATAACGTCAAAATTGGAGCCAGTTGCAAACATGAAAGTTGTAGGAAATTGTCTCAGCTTTCTTGTTTAAAAAATTCAGCTCATTTCGACTTGTAGAACTCCAAATATGGCCAAAATCCTAAACAGTGCTCGGGCTGGAGGACAAATTCGGGCTTCTTTGTTATTGCAATAATTTGGGCTTGAAAATGGCCTTTTTAGATCTTGGGCTTATAAAAGTTGTAGGCCTATGTCTTACCTTTCCATCCATATAAAGTAGAGCTAAATTTGAGATCTATAGCTCCAGATATGACCCAATTACCGAACATTGTTCCGGTTTGGATTGCACGGACATCTCTTTTCTAAGTTTAGCCATCTCTTTATCCTTTCAATTTCAGTTCTTAAATTCATCAATCAATCCTTTCATTTATATGATAGGCCTGCATTTAAAATGAACATTTATCATAAATTAAAGGTATCTTATATTATTAGATATATTATTATAAAATATGCTTTAGTTAAGGAGTTATTGATACTTCAAGTGTATGGAAAGACCTAAATTTGCCATTTTCAAATTCAAAGTTTGGCAACAAAAGAGAAGTCTGAATCTGTCCTGCAATCTAGCTCAAACACTACTCAGAGTTTTACCGATAAATGGAGTTCTAGAAGTCAAAATGATCTGAAATTTGGTAGGTGAAAGGAAATGGCAATTTACAACAACTTTTATGAAGAGGACCAGCTCAAATTCGGATGGTAGAAATGAGATTTCATCCAGACAAGAGCACAACGGCTATCCACCACGTCCACCAGCAGCACTGCTTAGTAATTTAGACATATCTCAAGTTGTAGTGCTCCAAATGATCTGAACTTTGACGAGTGGAAGGAAAAAATAATTTCCAATAACTTTCATGAAGAACACTTTACTAAATTTTGAATACATCAATGTTAATTCAGCTAGACAAAATGCTTGAGTGATATTGTCCACCAAGTCCATTAATCAATAGTTAGCCATCACATTAATTATCAATTACAAAATGAATAGTTTCAAATTTTAGCCTATAAAAGGAGGTATTTTCCATTACTTTGGGCATCTTGTTTTTGATATCAAGATCATGTTTTTGCTCTCTCTCTTTATATTTTTGTAATGCTTAAGTTTGACTTTCATTAATCTATTGTTCATGCTTTTCATTTCCTTTACTATACCTAGTTAACTTATGTCATGTTTATGTTCTTATATTGTTTCTTTAAGTTTTTCTCCTTCATAATGTCTAGCTAAGTTAATTATGTCAAGGTGAAAAGGTTTCACTAATGGTATTAGGATAAGTATAATATAAACTCAATATGGACTTCAATACTTATATCCTAAACAACTTGCTATTAACATGTCTTATCATTTTTATCTTATTAATTCTTAATACCTTACTTATTAAATGGTTAATCTAGATTTGTATTGTATAACACTTGGTACATCAAATACCTAATCCTTCATAGTCTTTGGTCGACATTGTTAATATAAGAGGAACTTGATTTGTTGTCAACATAAGTTAGCATCATGAATACTTGATAAAATTTATAAGTATGGTGTTATGTAAATAAGATGATTAATATGATCATGTTGATAATTAATAAAGAGTTTATACCTTACTTATCTCTAATACTATTAGTGTATCCTTTAACCTTGACATTTGTTTTTATCATTGTATAATCTTCACATTAATCTTACATCTCAAAGTCCTCTTTAAATCATCTTCACCACTACTACCACCATCATCATTATTGTTATTGTTGTTCTTCTTCTTCTTATCATTATTATTATTATTTATAATTTATATAATTAACTTCCCTGTGGTTCGACTCTAGTCTTGCCGGGTTATTTATTACTTTGACACTCCTACACTTGGGATAAGACATCAACTCTTTGATCGTGTCAGCCTATAACTTTCATATGGAGCCCAAGATTTAAAAAGGTTATTTTCAAGTCCAAATTGTAGCAACAACAAAGAAGTTCGAATCTATCCTACAGTCCGAGCACTGTTTAGTGTTTGGCTCATATCTAGAGTTCTAGAAGTCCAAATGACTCTATTTTTTTTTCCTGGAAAGCTAAGACAATTGTCTACAACTTTCATGTTTTCAAATAGTTTCAATTCTGATGTTATCAATGATGTTTTGGGTAGACAAGAGAAGATAAAGATTGTCATCAAGTCAAGAGTTGGCCACCTACTCATAATTAGTCATCAAATCAATATTTCCCAATTTTTGCCTATAAAAGGAGGCATTTGCCATGCATTTAGGCATCATGATTTTCAAATCAAGATCATGCTCTTCCTTTCTCTCTTTGTATTTTTTTTGTAATGTTTATGCTTTGCTTTCATTAATATCAAGTTTATGCCTTTCATTTCCTTTCCTTTACTTAGTTAACCTTTATCT
>NW_011500710.1:0-15088 GCF_000495115.2 Populus euphratica | reverse complement strand
CATGTTTTATAATAATATATCTAATAATATAAGATACCTTTAATTTGTGGTAAATATTCATTTTAAATATTCATTTTGATACTAACATGTTTTGTATTTGTTATCTTGTTCATTCTTTAATACTTTGCTTGTTAAATGACTAATCTTGATTTATGTTGTATAACACTTGGTACAACAAATGCTTGACACTTTCATAGCCCATATTATATGGTTTAACCGGCACCTGAGCTATGAAAGGAATTTGATTTGTTGTTAACATAAGTTATAATCATGAATGCCTAACAATATTTACAAGTATTAGCATTAATCGAATAAAATAATTAATGTAATTATGTTAACAATTTATAATCTGATTGGAACCTTCTTTGTGTATGGTTTCCGATTGAATAATAAGAGTTTATACTATACTTATTTGACATACCATTAGTGGATCCTCTAACCTTGACATTTGTTGTTATCATTGTTTAACCTTTACATTGATCTTTCATCTCAAAGTTCTCATCAACTTCTTCTTCTTCTTCTTTTTCATTATTATTATTATTATTACTACTACTCTTACTACTACTACTACTACTACTAGTATTGTTGTTGTTATTGTTATTACTATTGTTGTTGTTTATAATTTATACAATTAACCTCCTTGTGGTTCGACCCTAGTCTTGCCGGGTTATTTATTACTTCGACACTTCTACACTTAGGAGAAGATATTAATCTTATGGTTGTGCCAACAACAAACTTAGAAGCATGAACATTTGGTGATGGAGAACCTATTATTGCATAATGACCATTGAAAAAACAAGCAAATGGTGACAATATGACAAGGCTAAGTGGTGATGGAGTGGTTGCAAAATCCATTGGCAAGTAATTGGTCTGTTGGTTTGGTTTGCGGTAGATGACAGGAAAAGGGTGATTGTTTGGCAAGGTTGTGGAGTAATAAGATGAAAGTTTTAAGGAGAATTCAAGGTTGGGAGGTGCGTATGTTGTGTGGAGGGTATTAATGTATGTGTTATCTATTCAGAATTCGCAAAAGAAAAGACATCTTTATGAAAACAAACATGATGGGAGCAAAAATACTTTAAGATGCTAAATCAAGATAGTGATAACTAAGATGAGATGAACTATACCCTAAAAACACATATGGAGAGGGAAAAAAATCCATTTTATGAGCATGATATAAATGCAAAAAGGAGAAACAAAGACACCCAAAAGCTTATAGAAATTATAATCAGGAGTACAACGAAACAAACACTCAATAGTGATTTATTTTGGAGAACAAGAGTAGACATGCGATTGAGAAGATATACCGATGATTCAAAGGAATAGTTCCTAAACCATAATGGTGCACTACATTGGCCTAAAAAAGTGAGGCCAGTTTTGATAATGTATTGCTTGACCGCTTTTTATGATCGGCTTGTTTTAACTCGCAAGTGCACGAGTGTGCGATGTAGCAATTAACTCGGTAAGATCCAGGTCATATCCACAGAGAGCTAGATCTGGAAATTAAGCTAAGTAACAAAAAAAAACTCAAGAGAAATTAAATTAACAATAACTTGATTGAAAATAATTGATGGATTTGTTTTCAAAGATAAAAAAAATGTAAATAGATTTTAAATGACAAGAAAAGTAAGTCTTGGTCCAAATCAATTTTAATGGTGATGTATTGGTGATTTCTTCAACATATATAAGATAACTCAACCTAATCTCAACGATGGTGATATTAGTTGGAAGATATTACAATGAAGATTAGAAAGATGAAGATTGATTATTGCTTAAGAATGAACAAGTACTTTCATATTAAGTAAGACATTGAATCAAGCAATCTCTATACCAAAACTAAAGTTTGTGCATAAAAATTCAAGATTATAACATTACCTAAATGATTTCTAAAATTTCTTTACAATAATAAATCATTCATGAAGAAAATAAGAAGATAAACATTAAGATTCATTCATATCCTAAAGAACTCACCTCAATCACCATTATCCTTGATTTGGATCCAAGAAAGAGTTTAGCCAACCATGATTATATATAAGAACACTTCAATAAACATGAAAGAACTTGAATCCAACTGAAAAAATAAGTTTTACAAACTAAAGAACCGAAATCTATAAAGAAGAACACAATACAATTTCAGAAAAAATTCGGACACAAATCTGACTCTAACTTTGGATAGCAATTCGACCCTCTTAGAAGCTTTTTTTGGAGAAGTCTATTAGATACATATTTATAGGCAATTCTGTCGCCTTTCCAGATCATTAAAGAACAGCTCATTTGGACACCTGAGTCAAAAGTTATGGGCAAAACACCGAAAGGTATTCTGAAAAATCAAATCAAGACAGCTTTACAACTACTTTGGTGCACGTTTTTCTTCCTCATTTATGAGGTGTCTCCTTCTTCTTTTTGACCCAAAATAATGTTAAAATATCCCCTCCAGCTTTCCATCCATGTGCTTGCCTTCTTGGATCAATGGATTGCCCAAAATAAATCAATTGTTATTTGTTGTGTGGACATGTAAGATCATGGATTGTGTTTGGGTTGATTTGAAGGTTGATTTGGGGTTGATTTAGGGCTGATTTGGGGCTGATTTTGGGATGAATTTGAGCATCAAATAAGTATACAAATGTACTTATTATTTGGGCTAAGATTGACATTGAAACCTTGAGTGTTTAATGGTTGAAGTTTGCACACAACATAAGGCAAGTTTGGGCTTGAAATAAATCATATGATATTCTTTTCTAGAATTGGAATAAAATTGATTTTTGGGACAAATTTGGAGCACTTATTTGAACCAAGATTTGCTTCAATCTTCAACTAAATATATCTTCAATTTTTTGTTCTGAATTCCGACATTGAATTTTGTGAATTAATTCATTTAAGCTCCAAAAACCTATCGAAACATTAAAACAAACTTCATTACTAAAAAACACATCAATTATTATAAAAACAACCAAATAAAAACAATAAATACATATGTAAAATAAGAGACTTAATGACACTTTTGATGCACAATCACACCCCCCAACTTAGATTTTGCTAGTCCTCAAGCAAAACAAAACATAAAACCTTTAAAATAAAAATAATAATAATAACAACCATAATTAGGCTCGATTCATCACACTTGAAGGACCTATCATGCAAACATTGGTATATTTAACTTAGTGTACACAATAGCAAATAAAGAAAAATAAGCATACTCACATTCTCTAAATCAAACATCCATACAAAATTTCCAAATTCAGTCATATTTATCGTGCAACCAACATAATTGATTCATACGAAAACTCAACTTGTAATCTTCCCTTCTCACCAACACAAACAAGGTAGCAAACTAGAGAAATATCTATATATTTTTTTTCTTTCTTTTTTTCTTTCTTTGTTTTTTTTTTTTTTTGAAGATATGATTTATTTTTTGTCTTTAAGTAGTCACTTCCCTTTTGACGTGAATACAAACATTTGTGATGAATGCACCCGGTTACTCACAAAGTCACAAACTTAAAGTGCTTTGCATACTCATATTTCAAGCTGTCGTTTGACGTAAAGATAAACATTTGTGATGAATACCCCTAGTTACTGAGCAACTCAAAACATTGGAGTAGATAGAACTTTGTACACATTTATTTATTTATTTATTTATTTATGTAATGATTATTACTCTATTTACTTAAACCTTGTTTAGGACTAGATCAAAAGGGATAATCATAAGTAAAGCATCATACTGATCTTTCATGCATATTCACACAACTCACACAACTTTTACAAGGAAAGATGTACTTTAGTAATCTTAAAAAAAAGTATGCTATATCTTGCTTTATAAGATATTATCTATCCCAAATTAAAGCATGCAATGTTCAACACAATAATGAACCCAAAAAGGTAATGATGATCCTAAACAAGTCTCATTCACATACCAATGCAAGTATTTTTTTTTTTAACAAGCATGGTTATCTCAAGCATTCAACATAATGAAATATCAAAAATTAAGTTTTACATTATCCTCAATGTAAAAGAGAAAGAGAAGAAAAGTATAAAGATTAGAAAATTGTTACTCCCCTTCTGTTTTCAAGGATGAATGTCTGATTGAATTAGGCATGAGCTGACTTGCTTGTTTTTTTTTTTTAACCTGCATATCACAACTAAAAGAAAACATAAAAAAAAACATTGATGTTTTTTTTTTTTTTGAAAATAAAGAACCTCACACCCCCCAACTTAAAATAATGCATTGTCCCGAATGCATGAACAAGAAAATATAAGAGATGGAAGAAAGAAGAAAAAAAATGAAAATGAAAATAAAAATAAAAATAAAATAAAAATAAAATAAAAATAAAAACTCATTACTTTTGATACTACAATGGTATTGGATCTTCAAGATCCAATGTCTCAACTTCAGCCACAATATTTTCAAGATAAAGTTTCAATCGATGACCATTTACTTTGAAAATATTTCCATTCTTGGGATTTTCTACCTCAAATGCACCATGCTCAGAGATGGATTTAATCACAAATGGACCAATCCATTTTGTCCTCAACTTCCCAGGAAAGAGATGTAATCGTGAATTATACAAGAGAACCTTTTGACCAACATGAAAGGATTTTCTAAGAATATGTTTATCATGCAAAGTTTTCATCTTATGTTTTGAAATTTTTGCATTTTCAAATGCATCATTTCTTAGCTCCTCTAATTCATCCAATTGAAGCTTTCTATTTTTGCCAACCTCGTTTTCATTGTCATTGAATTGCCGAATGGCCCAATATGCACGGTGCTCAATCTCAACAGGGAGATGACAAGGCTTTCCATAAACTAGCCTATAAGGAGACATTCCTAAAGAGGTCTTATAAGCAGTGCGATATGCCCACAAAGCATCAACTAGTCGTAGGGACCAATCTTTACGGTTTGGATTGACTGTTTTCTCTAAAATGTTCTTGATCTTCCTATTTGCCAACTCAGCTTGGCCACTAGTCTGTGGGTGATAGGGGGTATTGACCTTGTGAATTACACCATATTTTCTCATCAAAATCCCAACGGGCTTGTTACAAAAATGTTTTCCCCCATCACTAATCATAGCTCGAGGCATGCCAAAACGAGAGAAAATATTTTCTTTCAAGAATTTGACCACAACTCGATGGTCATTGGTTCGAGATGCAATGGCCTCCACCCATTTAGACACATAATCAACAGCTACAAGGATGAATTGGTAACCAAATGAACTTGGAAAAGGTCCCATGAAATCAATCCCCCAACAATCAAATATTTCCAAAACAAGGATGGGGTTAAGGGACATCATGTTACGCCTAGTGAGGCTACCTAGTCGTTGGCATCGGTCACATGCAACACAGAAGGCATGAACATCTTTAAACATGGTAGGCCAATAAAAACCACACTGCAAGATTTTGGCAATGGTTTTCTTGGAAGAGAAATGCCCACCACAAGCTAATGCATGACAAAAATTAATGACCCTTGGAATTTCATGATCAGGGATGCACCGCCTAATAATTTGGTCAGGACAATATTTAAATAGGTAGGGGTGATCCTAAAAAAAGGTGCGCACATTGCGCAAGAATTTTTGTTTGTCAAGTTTAGACCAATGAGAAGGAATCTGACTTGTGGCTAGGTAAATTTGCTATGTCAGCATACCATGGAGAACCAATGTAAGAGACAGTACCTGCACAAAATAAATTTTCATCAGCAAAGAGTTCATTTATTGGAGATTCATCAATTATGGTCTTATAGCTTGAAAGACGAGACAAATGATCAGCTACTACATTCTCTACTCCCTTTTTATCTCGAATTTCAATGTTAAACTCTTGGAGTAGGAGGATCCATCGAATCAAACATGGTTTGGCATCTTGTTTTGTGAGCAAATATTTCAATGCTGCATGATCAGTGAAAACAATAACAAGAGATCCAACCAAATAAGACCTAAACTTGTCTAATGCAAAGACCACAGCTAAGAGTTCTTTTTCAGTTGTAGTGTAATTCAATTGAGCATCATTCAAAGTCTTGCTAGCATAATATATGATATGAGGTTTCTTGTCTTTTCTTTGCCCTAAAACAGCCCCAACCGCAAAATCACTAGCATTACACATCAGTTCAAATGGTAAAGACCAATCAGGAGCTTGCATGATTGGTGCAGTTGTCAACAACCCTTTAAGCTTTTCAAAAGCTTCTTGACATTTTGATGTCCAATCAAATGGGACATCTTGTGACAACAAGTTACACAATGGTTTGGCAATGGTACTAAAAGAATGAATGAATCTTTGATAAAAACCAGCATGTCCTAAAAAAGATCTCACATCTTTCACAGTCTTAGGGGTAGTTAATTTTTGAATGACTTCCACTTTTGACTTATCTACCTCTATCCCTTTTGAAGAGACAATGTGACCTAAAACAATGCCATGTGTCACCATAAAATGACACTTCTCCCAATTGAGTACAAGATTGCTCTCTTCACACCTTTCAAGAACTTTTTCTAGATTCATTAGACACAACTCATAAGAATCCCCATAAACTGAAAAATCATCCATGAAAACTTCCAAAAAATTTTCCACCATGTCACTAAAGATACTCATCATACACCTTTGAAAAGTGGCTGGTGCATTACACAAACCAAATGGCATTCTTCTATAAGCATAATTACCAAAAGGACAAGTGAAAGTGGTTTTTTCTTGGTCTTCTAAAGAAATCTCAATTTGGTTGTAACCTGAGTATCCATCCAGAAAACAATAGAAAGCTCTTCCAGCTACTCTTTCAAGCACTTGGTCTAAAAATGGAAGTGGAAAATGGTCCTTCCTAGTCACCATGTTCAATTTACGATAATCAATGCACATACGCCATCCAGTTTGGATTCTAGTTGGTACCAGCTCATTATTTTCATTCTTCACTACCGTGACTCCAGATTTTTTTGGGACAACTTGGGTTGGACTAACCCATTTTGAGTTTGCAATAGGGTAAATGATACCTGCATCAAGTAGCTTAAGCACTTCACCTCTCACTACTTCCTTCATGTTTGGGTTCAATCGTCTTTGCATTTGCCTCACAGATTTAGCCTCTTCTTCAAGATAGATTCTATGTGTACATAAAAGAGGGCTAATTCGTTTCAAGTCAATAATTTTCCACCCAATTGCTTTCTTGTGTTTTCTCACCACTCTCAAAAGTTTGTGTTCTTGCTCTATGCTAAGTTTTGATGAGATCACAATAGGATATGATTCATCTTCCCCTAGAAATGCATACTTAAGATCACTCGGTAAAGGCTTCCTTTCTAGTTTATCAGGCTGGACAAGAGATTCCTCAACTTTCACTTGGGGTGAAATCAAAGGCTCAAATGATGGGGTCCATTGACCTATTGACATAATAGGCATTGGATCTAGATAAGTCTCGAGTTCTCTTACTTCCTCATCAACACATTCCAAAGAACAAAATCTTTCATCATGAATTAAAGTTCTCTCCAATGGATCCTTGATCCACACTCTCTCAAAGTGTTCTTGATAAACTGTTTGGATGAAATCTACCTCTCTAATGTCCTCATGTTCCCCGATTTGTTTGGAGATATTGAATATGTTCATCTCCACAGTCATATTCCCAAAAGACAATTTCATCACCCCATTCCTATAGTTAATTAAGGCATTGGATGTAGCTAGGAAAGGTCTCCCTAAGATGACTGGGATGGGGGCATTAGAACCTTGAATTGGTGCGGTGTCTAACACTACAAAATCAACAGGAAAGTAGAATTTATCTACTTGGACCAACACATCCTCAATGATACCCCTAGGAATCTTGATTGACCTATCAGCTAATTGAAGGGTGATTCAAGTAGGCTTGATTTCTCCTAAACCTAATTGTTCGTAAATAGTGTATGGTATTAAATTCACACTTGCTCCTAAATCCAACAAAGCTTGATCTATCTTATGACTTCCAATAATGCATGAAATGGTAGGACAACCAGGATCTTTGTATTTGGGAGGGGTCTTAAACTAGATGATAGCACTAGCATGTTCAGTTAGAAAAGCTCTTTCTTTCACATTCAATCTCCTTTTGACTGTGCATAAATCCTTAAGAAACTTTGCATAAGATGGAACTTGTTTAATTGCATCAAGGAATGGAATATTGACTTTCACTTGTTTGAACAATTCATAGATTTCTGAGTTCATAAGATCTTGTTTAAGTTTCCCTAACCTTTGTGGAAATTGTGCTCTAGGAACAAATTCTAAATCACTCATTTTGACTCTAATTTTTCTTGAATCATCTCCTTTCTCACTCATCTCTTTCTCATTTATCTCACCTTCTTTGTCACTCAAACTCTCATTTGTCACTTGTGTTTTGATTCCCTCTTCACTTTCCCTAGATTTCTCCTCTACAATACCTTTAGGAATCCTAAAACCTACACCTTTGTCAACAATCTTTCCACTTCTAAGGGTAGTGATGGCTTGGACTTATTCATGGTTTGAAGGTTCACTAGGTGAGGATTCACTCATGTGTACCTGACCTCTAGGATTAGGCATTGGTTGAGCTGGGATTTTTCTCTTCTCTTGAATGCTTAGTGATTGAGTCAACTTAGTTAGTTGACTTCGAATGTCATCTAAGGTCCTATTGGTTTGGTCTTGGAATTTGTAAACTTGGTTGTTGATTCCTCCTTATGTTTGCATGAATTGTTGAAGAGTATCCTCTAAGGATCTCTTATGAGGTGGTTGGTATGTGTTATGTGTGGGAGCATGAAATGGTTGGGGTGGAGGTTGAAATGTTTGAGGTACTGAAGAGCCCTCATTTCTCCATCCAAAATTTGGGTGGTTCCTCCATCCAGAATTATAGGTCTCAGAGTAGGGATTGCCTACTTGGTTTAGAAATGGCTTTCTAACATTACTTGAATCAGAAGTTTGGCCATATAGCACTTCCTTGAAGGCTGGAATGGTAGGACACTCAGTTGTCCTATGCCCTTTGCTCTCACAAACAACACAACTTTCCTCTTGTTGTTCAGTTATAACATGCACTTTTTTAATCTCAAGAGACTCTACTTTCCTAGCCAATGAGGCTAATCTAGCATTGAGGTCATCAGTCTCTTTCAATTGAAACTTCCCACTTGAATGAGAAATGGTGTTTCTAGACTCAACATGAATTGGGAGAGAAGTCTCCCATTGCTTTGTGTTTTCAGCCAATTGATCAAAAAAATCAAAGGCCTCACTTGGTTCTTTGTCATAAAACTCACCATTACACATGGTTGACACTAGCTTTTTAAAATCTGCGGTAAGAGAGTCATAAAAGAAACTCACTAACCTCCACATCTCAAAACCATAGTGAGGGCATGCATTTAACAAGTCTTTGAACCTTTCCCAAGCTTGGTGAAATGACTCATTTGGATTACAAGAAAAATTCATCATTTGACGTTGTAAGGCTGTTGTCCTATGAGTGGGGAAGTATTTTTTCAAAAATTCAGCTTGCATTTCTCTCCATGTACCTATAGACCTAGGACGCAAGGAGTTTAGCCAAAGCTTGGCTTTATCCTTTAGAGAGAATGGGAACAATTTAAGCCGAATGGTTTCCTCTGTGCATGTTCTATCAATAAAAGTATTACATACCTCTTCAAAGTCTTTAATGTGTATGTATGGATTTTCAGAATCCATACCATGAAATGTGGGAAGAAGTTGAATCATGCCCGGTTTCAAATTGAAAGCTTGTTGGTTAAGAGGTAAGATAATACACGAAGGTGTACTTTGTCTAGCCGGGTGAAGATACTCTCTAAGAGTTCGAAAATTAGGTTGATCATTGAATTGTGGAGGTCCATTACCTTGAACACTCCCTTCACCCTCTACATCTTCAACATTAGCCATGATAAAATAATAATAATAAAAATAATAATAATATAACAATTATATGAAAATGAAAGGAAAGGAAAGAAAAAAAATGCAAATAAAAGTAATAGCTCAAAAATAAAAATACAACAAATTAAGAAATTCACTCTCCAACTAATAAGCACTATTAACAACAATAAACATTAAAAGATAATTATAAGAAGCTTGAATAAAAAGGCGGTGATACCGGCCAAGCACTTTAGACAATAAATATAAGAAAAATAACAACAATAAACATTAAAAAATAATTATAACAAACATGAATAAACAAAAGGCGGTAATACCGGCCAATCACTTCAAACAATAAATATAAGAAAAATAATCATAACAAAACAACAAAATAAAAAGGAAATAAACAAGAGGCGGTAATACCGACCAAGCACTTTAGACAATAAATATAAGAAAAATAACAACAATAAACATTAAAAGATAATTATAACAAGCATGAATAAAAAAACAAAGGCGGTAATACCGGCCAAACACTTTAGACAATAAATAAAAACAAAACAACAAAATAAAATGAAATAAACAAGAAAAATATTAGAAACTAATAAGAATAGACAATAAAAGAAAAATGGTTGAACCAACCAAAATCCAAGAATTAATAGTCCAGTCCACAGTCCAAAATCCGAAATGTTAAGGTCAAATTTTTTTTTGAGGCGGTAAAACCAGCCAATTTAATTTTTTTTATATGATTTTTTTTTTTAGTTTTTCAATAATCAAATCTAAATTTGTTACCTTTGCTTGCTAGCTCCCCGGCAACGACGCCAAAATTGCTTGACCGCTTTTTATGATCGGCTTGTTTTAACTCGCAAGTGCACGAGTGTGCGATGTAGCAATTAACTCGGTAAGATCGAGGTCATATCCACAGAGAGCTAGATCTGGAAATTAAGCTAAGTAACAAAAAAAACTCAAGAGAAATTAAATTAACAATAACTTGGTTGAAAATAATTGATGGATTTGTTTTTAAAGATAAAACAAAATGTAAATAGATTTTAAATGACAAGAAAAAGTAAGTCTTGGTTCAAATCAATTTTAATGGTGATGTATTGATGATTTCTTCAACATATATAAGATAAATCAACCTAATATCAACGATGGTGATATTATATCGGAAGATATTACAATGAAGATTAGAAAGATGAAGATTGATTATTGCTTAAGAATGAACAAGTACTTTCATATTAAGTAAGACATTGAATCAAGCAATCTCTATACCAAAACTAAAGTTTGTGCATAAAAATTCAAGATTATAACATTACCTAAATGATTTCTAAAATTTCTTTACAATAATAAATCATTCATGAAGAAAATAAGAAGATAAACATTAAGATTCATTCATATCCTAAAGAACTCACCTTAATCACCATTATCCTTGATTTGGATCCAAGAAAGAGTTTAGCCAACCATGATTATATATAAGAACACTTCAATAAACATGAAAGAACTTGAATCCAACTGAAAAAATAAGTTTTACAAACTAAAGAACCGAAATCTATAAAGAAGAACACAATACAATTTCAGAAAAAATTCGGACACAAATCTGACTCTAACTTTGGACAGCAATTCGACCCTCTTAGAAGCTTTTTTTGGAGAAGTCTATTAGAGACATATTTATAGGCAATTCTGTCACCTTTCCAGATCATTAAAGAACAGCTCATTTGGACACCTGAGTCAAAAGTTATGGGTAAAACACCGAAAGGTGTTCTGAAAAATCAAATCAAGACAGCTTTACAACTACTTTGGTGCACGTTTTTCTTCCTCATTTATGAGGTGTCTCCTTCTTCTTTTTGACCCAAAATAATGTTAAAATATCCCCTCCAGCTTTCCATCCATGTGCTTGCCTTCTTGGATCAATGGATTACCCAAAATAAATCAATTGTTATTTGTTGTGTGGACATGTAAGATCATCGATTGTGTTTGGGTTAGTTTAAAGGTTGATTTGGGGTTGATTTAGGGCTGATTTTGGGCTGAATTTGGGCTGAATTTAAGCATCAAATAAGTATACAAATGTACTTATTATTTGGGCTAAGATTGACATTGAAACCTTGAGTGTTTAATGGTTGAAGTTTGCACACAACATAAGGTAAGTTTGGGCTTGAAATAAATCATATGATATTCTTTTCTAGAATTGGAATAGAATTGATTTTTGGGACAAATTTGGAGCACTTATTTGAACCAAGATTTGCTTCAATCTTCAACTAAATGTCTCTTCAATTCTTTGTTCTGAATTCCGACGTTGAATTTTCTGAATTAATTCATTTAAGCTCCAAAAACCTATCGAAACATTAAAACAAACTTCATTACTAAAAAACACATCAATTATTATAAAAACAACCAAATAAAAACAATAAATACATATGTAAAATAAGAGACTTAATGACACTTTTGATACACAATCACACCCCTACGAGCTTAATAACTCGGGTCGCAGATACTGATATGTTATGCAATGTTTGATTCCCTTCTCCTTAACCCATGTAACAAGCGTTAGGCCAATAGCTCCCAAGCCAGTTGACTTTAGGGTATTAGGTGTTAAAACACCCCTTCAGACTTAATTGCTTAGGTTAGGGAGGCTACGAAACCAAACTTATCTACATTTTTATTATTATCATTCTTTTTTCTTTTTTCTTTTTTATTTTCTTTTTCTTTTTCTTTTAATTATATACAATCTCTTTCCCTTTTTATTTTCTTTTTTCTTTTTTTTTCTTTTTCTAATTATATACTATCCCTTTCCCTTAGTTGTTACCTTTAACAAAAGAACATAAATAATGTAATAATCCAATATGCAACCCACAATCATATGTTAAAGTGTGTGTGTGAAAATTAAGGTTTAAGAATACATGTTAAATGAGTATATGAGCATAATTAAGTTATAATAATGCGAGAGTTTGTAAATCTGAATATTTCAAGAAGTATTATAATAGATCTTGTTAAGAATGGTTACTAAGATGCGTCTCAAGAGTCACTCTAACAAAAGAGCTCCTTTACTCTACCATCCTAATAACAATAATTATGCACATGCTTTATGAAATGAAAAACAATTTTTTTTTTATCAACTACTACCCTCTCCCCCCAACCAAAATGAGACATTGTCCTCAATGTTCTAACGTAGAAAGATAGAGTATAGAAGATTGACAAACCTGAAACACACTTAATCAAAAATAAGAAATAACAAAACACAATAATAAAACAAAACAACACAAAAATTACAAATGAAAATTACAAATGAGGAAATATGAAAGATCTCTTTCAATGTGCCTAGACCACCTGGTAAAGCAATGAAGGCATCAGCATGGTTAAACATTGCATTCATTCGAGCTGACATTGTGGAGACCTGAAGTTCCTCTCCAATTGTTTTTCCAATGATGTCCCCTTGTGCTAAAGTTTCAGGGACGACCCCCAAAACTTGACTACCTCCTAAAAATGCAGTTATTGACACACCTCCCATTAACCCAAGACTGCCTCCCCTATACACTAAATGAATCTTTCTCTCAGCTAGCACTTGACCAAGATGATTTGCTGATTCTAAAAACTCCTTTTCTTTCCCAGGACTAGATCCACCAAAAACACAAATATTTCTTATATGATGACCTGAGGAACTTGCCATTTCTACACACTTCTGTATTTGTTAAATGTATGGGTTGAGTAGAAATGAAAGGAAGGAAGAGGGGATTTTATAGATGAGAAATTAAAAAGCTAATCAAACCACCTATATGTAGGCCAGCTGGAGTCTCACACACACACTTTCTCTCTCTTTATTTATTTCTTTTTTTTAAAAAAAAAACATATGTATAGGTGGTTGTGATTGTGGCTCACATCTTCCCTTGGTTTTCCGTCCAAGAACGGCTTAAACGCCCTCTATGGGTCGGGGATAAGCTTCCCATCTAGTTTTCTTAAAAACTAGCAAACATGGTCTTTTTTAGTCAGATTCCCAAGACTATGTCAAACATGTTCCTTATGGATTATTGGCCATAAATCATAAATTGCATGATGCTTATCTCGACTATGATGAGACTTAAGAGTCAATAGAAGATTATCTAAAGACTCTTTGTGTTTTGAAATAAATCCCACCTTTTGACAATTTTCACAGGTTTTGCAGAATGCATGTGATTCCTTGAATATGGTGGGCCAATAAAATCCTCTTTGTAAGATTTCTACAATCCTCTTTTTTAACGAGAAATGATCCCCACGTGCCTTAGAGTGATAAAATTCAATGAAATTACTTACCTCATTGTCGAGAATGTATTTTTGAAATATTTGATCAGGATAATATTTGAATAAGTTAGGGTCATCACAATAAAAGCTATTCACTTCGTTCAAAAACTTTTCTTTGTCTTAGGTACTCCAATCAGCTGGCAAATCTCCTAAAGCAAGAAAATTGATATTTTTATCATACCAAGGCATTGGACTAAGAGAAAGTAAGGATTTGTTAGGAAAGTAATCATCGATTGGTGTGATGTCAGATGTCGAATCTGTTGTAACTGTTGATAAAAGATTCGCATCAACATTTTCGGTGCTTATTTTATCCGTGATTTCTTCTAGTGATTTCTTCCTTAGAATAAATCATTTGCAAATCTTCAGATTCATCTAACTCATTTTTACTTAAAGTATATTCAAGTTGATCATAAACTAATTTGTCAATATGATCTACTTCTTGTAAATCATTATCATCTCCAAGTTGCTTGCAAATGTTGAAAATATTCATCTCCAATGTCATGTTTCCAAATGATAGCTTCATCAATCCATTCCTACAATTAATCAATGCGTTAGAAGTTGCAAGAAATGGACGTCCTAAAATAACAGGAAATGAATTACATGCTTCAACAGGTTTTGTGTCCAAGACAACAAAATCCACAGGATAAATGAATTTATCGACTTGTACTAACACATCCTCGACTATTCCTCTAGGCACTTTTATAGATCTATCGGCAAGTAAAAGAGTTATAGAAGTTGGTTTTAACTCACCTAGATTGAGACTCTGAAAAACTGAATATGGAAGTAAATTCACACTAGCACCAAGATCAAGTAAGGCTCTTTCAATTTTATGCTCTCCAATAAAGCAACAAATTATAGGACAACCAGGGTCTTTATATTTCAAAGCATTATTGTTTTGAAGAATAGCACTTACTTATTCAGCTAAAAAGGCTTTCTTTTTCACATTCAGTTTCCTCTTCACAATGCATAGATCTTTTAAAAATTTAGCATAGGAAGGAACCTGTTTAATAGCATCCAGCAAAGGTATATT
>NW_011508203.1:705-825 GCF_000495115.2 Populus euphratica | reverse complement strand
TAACATGATTACATTAGTTATCTTATTCGAATAATGCTAATACTTATAAATATTGTCAGGCATTCATAATTATAACTTATGTTAACAACAAATCAAGTTCTTTTCACAGCACATGTGTAA
>NW_011508203.1:0-172 GCF_000495115.2 Populus euphratica | reverse complement strand
CCCTGTCTGAATAAAACGGCATTGATAACGTCAGAATTTGAACCAAGCCTCCACATGAAAGTTGTAGGAAATTATTTTAGCTTTCTAGAAAAAAAAATTATGGTTATTTGGACATTTAGAACTCAAGATATGGGCTGAATACTGAATAGTGTTTGGGCGACAAGACAGATTC
>NW_011508198.1:0-826 GCF_000495115.2 Populus euphratica | reverse complement strand
TTATTTTATTAAATTTAAAAAAAATTAAAAAATTATTTTTAACTTATTTTTTATAATATAATGACACACAAAAAGATTTTGTCCAACTTATGTTTCTTATTTCTATTATATATATATATATATATATATGTATATATCATAATCCAACTTAGCATGGGCTACAAAAGAATTTACATGTAAATTAAAAAGTTTATATATCTATTTAATAAAATAAATTAAAAATAATTTATTTCAATAAATAAAAAATAATGATTAATAATGATTAAAAATAAAATATAATTAAAAAATAAATATACATCAAGATAACACGAGTTATAAATTTGGGTTATTTTAAAAATTTATTTGTTAATTTTTTTATTTAATCAAATAATAATAAAAATATAACTTGTTGAATAAAAAAAATATCATGTAAGGTTATCCATGTTAAAATGTCAAGAAAATTTGATTTAATTTTTAAAAAAGTGTTTTTTTAATTTTGGGTGAAATATATTTTTCAAAAATTATAAAAAAATAAAAATATCATATTATTTGCTGAGTATATAAAAATTAATTTTTAAACTTTTAATTGCTATATATTTTATTTTAAATTTATTTTGAATTTAATATCTTAGAATTTAATTTAATTTGATTTTTATATTTATGTTGGGTGGAAATCACTTTTTAAAAGTTGTAAAATTATTAAAAATATTATGTTATTTGCTGATTATATCAAATTTGTCTTCAAATTTTTTATTGTTATATATTTTATTTTGATTTTTTTTCAATTTCATCATTTAGAATTTAATTTAATTTAATTTTTATATCAACTTTGATTTTATGATTATTA
>NW_011508197.1:0-827 GCF_000495115.2 Populus euphratica | reverse complement strand
ATCAAAAATTATTTTTAAAAATATTATTTTAATATAATTTTAAATAAAAAATATTTCAAGATATAACTGGATAAACAGCGTTGCGTGTCCTGGTCGCGAACTTGCTTTTGTCAGCTCGTGAATGCAAGCAAGCAAACAGACAAATGTTTACTTGTATCCGTTCAACAAGCCAACCTGTATAATTGACCAATACAAGGCCTTTAGTTTTTGGAAAACTACAGATCAGTCCTTTCCTTTTCATTTATTTTCAACTTTTCTTTGATTTAAAAATCTCATCACAGTTAGATTACGTCATCATAAGATAACAAAAACCGCTTGGGAACATTGGGATTAATATAAATTAATTAAACTTAGTTCTCTCAAAGAGTAAATGAACATATACTCCTTTGTTTTATGATTTTATAAGTTACTGGTCTGATTTGAAAATTACTAGTCTTTTCCTACCATGCCATTAAATGGCGGGCACCGAAAGCTGACCACCATCTGACTGTCGGTGCATCGCATGCTTCGCCGGAAAGAGATGTGGCCCTGTTTTTTCAAACTCCTTTCCTTTTCATGAGATTTTAATATTTTTTAATATATATTTTTAAATATTTTTAACATATGATACATAAAATAAATTATCCAAATAAAAAAAAACTATTACCATATTCGTATAGCTCATTTTATGATATATAAATTAATTTTTTCATTTTTTATAATAATTCAAAAAAGTTGTTTTCATTAACAATCAATTTGTTCTACTTATAAAAATAAAACATCATTTAAATATAACTTTGATTATATTTTTTTGTTAATGTAAATATTCGGATCAATTTGGAGATATC
>NW_011508276.1:0-797 GCF_000495115.2 Populus euphratica | reverse complement strand
AAAACATAATTTAGCACAGCAGATTCATCATCAATAAATTATATGATATTTTCAATAAAATCCGTCCATGTCACTGTCTCATTAATTGATCTAAATGGAGAAGTATCAGTAGACAATATTGACATTATCAAGAGGCAAGACGAAGAGATACCGTAAATAATGATTGGGGTTTGGTCTTTAATTAAGATTCAATGCATGGATTGAGAAGAGAATGGAAGTCATGAGGAGACTTTTGTATTGGCAAACAGATTATCAAGTGGGGGATGCAAATTGTGGATGTCTTTTCTCGTATGTAATTCGTCGTTTTTTTTTAAAAAAAAAAAATTGATATTAAGTTTGAAACGATGTTTTGATGCATTTCAAAATTGATTTTATGAAATTAAATTTTAAGTTATTTTAAAAAAATCAAGAACCTCTTTTTTCTTCTTTATTCATGAATTTTTCTTTTACTTTGATCATTAAATTTAATTTAATTTCAAGTTTATCATGAGAAATTTAGAAGTTATGTTAGCATAGTTTTATATATTGGTGTCTATTTCAATTTGCATGCTCTCATGCATCTAATATGTTATAGAATATTCTAATATTGAATTAAAGATTGATTTTATGAAATTGAATTTCAGGTTATTCTTAAAAAAAATAAAATAACAGAACTAGAATTAATGTTGAGAAAAGTAGTCATTTTCAATTACATTGTTAAAAGGCATGAAAAACTTTGATTTTTTTGTATATTTGATCTATGTTCTTTAAGGTTTTTATAACTTGATCCTAAACTTTAATTTTGTATATTTATGCTT
>NW_011508196.1:0-827 GCF_000495115.2 Populus euphratica | reverse complement strand
AATAATAACCGAATATTATCCCATGTGGTACCAGAATAAACACATGAGCGGATACTATTTCAACAACGAAGCATTATGGCCTTCAATGATATTTTACAAGGAAACCACTTGAAAAATTATAGCGGTAGAATTCTGCGTATCAAAATTACAATTTCTTTTAATCGGGTCTTCAGCATGATACCACTGAAGAATTTTGTTTTTCGTGGTTAAACATGCACAGGGACCATCTAGTAATGATCACAGCAACCAGCCAATATCATACCCTACTGTCCACCGGCGGACATATCGAGGTTTTGTTTTTCAAAACAAAAAAAATATCTCTAGACCATTGCACTTTCTTTTAGCTTAAATCAATTTTCTATGATCATCAAAAATTATTTTCGGACCATTTCACTTGTTTCTAGGACCCTTTTTGTACTTTAAAGTTATTTAAAAAAAAGTTAATTTTCTTATGATTTATAACATCCCAGAAAATTTAAAACATTAATTATATTATAAAAAATAAGTTGTAAACCATCTTATTAATATTTAATTTTTTTTAAGTTTATTAAAACAATATAAAATGAGTTTAATATATAAAAAAAATTAAAAAATAATAATTATTTAAAATAAAATAAATAACAATTAAAAAAATAAAAATCAAATTTAACAGGTAAAAACTTCAATAAAAAATGATAAAAAAATAAATAATAAAAAAAATCAAAGTTGACATAAAAATAAAATTAAATGAAATTCTAAAATATAAAAATAAAAAAAATATTTAAAAAAATATATAATTACCAAAAGACTTGAGACCAAAAGTAATATAATTAATAAATAATAAAATA
>NW_011508194.1:0-828 GCF_000495115.2 Populus euphratica | reverse complement strand
GATCGCATGAAAATATCTAGCCTCCCGTGACCGTAAAGGGTTGGGGCATTTTATTATGTCCTCTTATTTTAAATTTTATCTCATTTACGTCCTTCTACTGTTTTTATCATCATTCCGTCCTTTTTTTCCCATGTCAATAATCACGTGGTTATTTTTCAATTTGCTGTGACAATGGCGAAAAATCCTACCATCAAGTGCACCATACCATGTACATGAATTCATTCATTCTTTAAAAGGACACATCGCGCGTGATAAAATTTTGAAGGACATTCAATGTTACATGAACTAAATCTTCAACCATTTTGTAGGTAAGATGTGTTTGAGGTTTTTGAATATAAAATAATCCAGCGCATTTTATGTATTGTAGTACAGTAATTTTGATGGTACATCTAGTTGTTTATATACAATTTTATACCTAATTTCAATTTTAAGAAGCTCTAAAATTAAAAAAAATTCGGCTTTTTCTTTCACTTTTTTACATCTTGTAAAATATAGATAATATATTTTTACTATTTATACTTTTAATATAAATTTATTTTTAACTGTGTGTGTTAGCAAATATCTTATCTTGCTTCAAAAAATAATTATAAACATAATTTATATATGTCTAGAAATACAATTAGAACACAATTTATATATTTAAGTTAAAATATTAAAGTAACGCTTTTATTTTGAAAGCATTGGTTATATTATAATTACGTTTGTGTTTTTAAATAGATTTTTAATTATTAAATTGGACATGTATTTACATGTTAGATATTGTAATAATAATTGTTTTTTAAAATATTTTTATTTAAGAATATATCAAAATAATATTTTTTAAAATTT
>NW_011508192.1:0-828 GCF_000495115.2 Populus euphratica | reverse complement strand
GTTTTAGAATAAAACTTTTCAATATAAAAGAATCATTGAATGATAGAAAGCACACATTAACATAATGATTCTCTTTTGTGTTGAAACTTAATAAACCTAAACTAATAATTAACTAACATAAATTTAATAATAAAATAAATTTCTAACAATGTCTAATATGCTAAAAAAAATTAAATTCAAAATAATTATTCAAAATTAATTAAATAAATAAAATATAATAATAAAAAAGGTCTTTATGTTAAAATTTTCCCATGCAGCCCGAATCTCTAATTTTTTTCATATTATTGATATCTTTGAGTCTTGACTTCAAACATGTTGTTCTCTTTCATTTGGATAAATTACTGAGCCTATTATATATGATTGAAAAGCTTAGATGTCTAGTTTCTAGTTTAAATTTAATAGCAAAAAACTTTCACCAGTAGTTCCAAATATGTCTTAAATAGTACATAAAAATTTAGTTTAACATATTTGATAAGATTCATTTACTAACTTTGAACGTCTAAAATATTATGTTTCTTAACTTCATTTGACCTGAAAATTTACCATAATACATTTTCATGTAAAGTTTTAACTTTATTTAATGTATGGTTGGAAAAATATATTTAATCTCACAAAAGTGGTTAGTAGATATTTTAATACTAAATTTGGACCTGACTTGATTTATATCACAAATTTAATAAACTTGTAAAATCAAACTAAGTTTACCAATTTTACTGATTTGGTAAGAGTTAAATATGATTTTACTGGTTTTCCTATAAAATTTCAGCTGTATCCAATGTACAATTTGAAAGATATATCCAATCTTATAAAATTGATTAGCAGATATTT
>NW_011508193.1:0-828 GCF_000495115.2 Populus euphratica | reverse complement strand
TTGAAAATATAACCATTAAAACTTGTAATTTTATTCAAAAAATATAACATACTCAAATGATTTTTTTAATAATTTTTTTTAATAATTTTAATATATATTTATTTTTATATTTATTTTTTTTTTAAAAAAGAAGCTTTCCAAGGCAAACTTATTAGGCCTCAACAGAAGAAAGTCCAGGTGTGCTTGGACTTCGACCAAGCCTGCACACCTAGCGCTACTATTTTTAGTTGAGTTAGCATACAGAGTAACCTCCTGTCTATTAACAAAAACGTTTTAGCAAACATTGTATCAGTTGATATAATGTTTTTTTTAATAAACTCTAATCGATGGAAAACTGAGTTTTTTTACTTTCAAAACTTAATTTTTAGTATGTTCTAAAGATATTATCTAAATCATTCTAAAATAAAAAAAAACTATCCAAATTTAAAAAAAAAAAAACACATTTCAGGACCATAATCTTTTTTTGTTATTTTTGTCGAGAATGCTTAAAAGCCAACAATACATCCATTGAACTCCTCTCTCTAAGATGAGTTCATTAACACCAAGATTAACTTTTATTATAGTTAAATTAGGGCTAACTAAATACTTTATCTCTTCTCTCTTAATATTTAGGAACTGAAACATGAAAAAAGTAAAGTTTAGAGCCAAAACTTAAAAACCTCCAAAAAAAGGAGCAGATTTTAGTACACTAAAACTTCAAGTGTTAAACTAAAAGATTTTTTATGTCTATTTTGGTGTTCATTGTTTTAATTTTTTTAGCTATAACATAAAATTTTATTTTATAAAATCAAATTTTCATTAATTCCTAAAGCATAAAACTCGCCAATA
>NW_011508191.1:0-829 GCF_000495115.2 Populus euphratica | reverse complement strand
AAACAAACAGGTTATGCATATTGATGACCCGCATGCCCTTGACCGTTAGATTCCCCTGATTTCTATTTTTTTTTCATTGCCAATTAACTAGCTAATGGCGCATGCTTTACTACTCTCTTTATATTAATTGTTTTTTCCTTTTTGAGTGGTTCGTGCTTTGCTTTTATACTCTGCGGAAAAAAAGTGTCCAAGTGGTTAATTAATTATAGTATAAGATCGAGATTCTTCTAATTAACTTTTAAAATAGATTTTTTTTGCTCCTTTTTTTAATTATCAAATATCTTTTTAACTCATAATTTTTTTAAATTATATAATAAGACATCTTTTGGGAACGATATTATTTTTATATATCTAAACAAAATTGAGTGTGCATGCACGTTTTTAAACTAAAACATGCCAAAAGTTTTTTTAGGGCATGTAAAAAATTACTTTAAAAAAATAATAAATTGATAGGTTAGTAACAACAAATATCATGTATTGCATTGTTTCAGTAACACAATTCAATATATATGACAAGATTGCAATATGGAGAAATATAAAATAAATTATTTTATTTTTTTAATTCTTAATACTTGTTTGTCTTTCTTGCTGGTTTTATTATTTATTTTTTGTTATCAAAATAATTTGTTATTTTTTTCTCACCTTTTTTCATAATTATTAATAAATCTGCTAAGTTAAGAAATCTTATTAAAATTTAAATTGACTATAACAACTCAACCAAGAAATTCTGTTAACTTTAATTAATCTTATTAATAATTTTCATTTATAAGTACCATAATCCTTAATTAACCAGCCAGGTTAAGAAAAATTAAATTGACTATATATAATG
>NW_011508190.1:0-829 GCF_000495115.2 Populus euphratica | reverse complement strand
TTCATTATAATGTATGACTTCGTAAATGGCGAAATGAATTGAATTCTAACAAAAAAAAAAAAAGATGTTAATCAATTGAAACCCAACAACATCAAGGAATCACATTCAATAAGGAGACAAGTAAAACATAATTCGATAATCATGGTTCAATCAATGTAGTCTAGGGTTTTGATTTCTTTCTATCCTCTCAGTTAGTGCGATACTTACTAAAGGTAAAAAATGAGATTAAGAAAATCAGGATTGCGAATGAAAAGACCTGGGAGAAACGAATGAAAGCAGAGAATCGCCACTCGCTCACGATTCACCTCGATTTCGGGTTTCTTCTTCACTAGAAGGGTCTGCTTCCTTCCATAAGAAAGCGATGTCGTGTCTTTCTTCGAATTTAGGGGTTCTGGAACTGTCAGACGACCCTCTAACTCCTAGAACGACTTGTCATCCATTTTTGGCTTTAAGAGTAAATTACAACATAGTCCCTTAGTTTAACAAGATATTTCAAGCGATGGCATTACTCCATGAGATGAGATGATTCAAGAGTTTCTGGCAAAAGTCATAGCATCTCCGAGATATGAAGAACATCGAGCAAGAACGAAAGAGGACAATAACACTGGTGTTTATGCAATTAATTCTTTAAAGTTGACCACGTACAAAAGCATTATGAGAAGTGGAGAGATCACTGGGATTCCATCATAAAGATGATAGATTAATGAAAAAATTGATTAGAAGAGGTTAATCTAATCATCGTTAATTTCTTTCTCCAAAGTGAACACGCTTTCATAAACCAACAAATGAATTCCAAACAATTTCCCTAAATGTTATGGAACCTACCCCT